>NC_056751.1:417412576-417555076 GCF_019279795.1 Protopterus annectens
AGGCCCATATGCCTAAAAAACAAATGATAAGAATGGCTGAAGACCTTATTACTTTAATTAGAGGAAGTCAGCATTCTCACTCGAAGAGACCTAGAACTGATTTTCCTTCTGATTCTTCTGATCAGGATTCTGAAATTTCTGTTTCTTCTGATTACCAGGATTTGCCCTTATCTACCTATGAGGATTCTGATGCAGAGGACTCCATTCCCTCTGCTTCCCTCCCAGAAGATTTTTCTTGTGGTGAAATCTTGCATACTCGTAGGGAGCATTTCCGCTGGGAAAGCCAGGATTACTCTGACTCCAAAAAGAGACTTAGGGAATTCTTACTCCTACCTCAACACAGGCCTTTAGCTATTCCTCCTGTCCTGGACATTGTAGATGATGCCTTCTTGGAATCTAGCCTGAACCCCAGACACTTTACCTCTGGCTCCCAGGAAACCTGACAGGTATTAGTACCTGACTCTCACAAGTTCCTTTTCCCATTGACATCTGGGGCAAGTAAAACTGAAGAAAATGGCATCGGCTGCATGTTTTATACCTCTGATGACCTGATGTCATGGAAGAGGAGACAGCAACTGACGCAGGACCCAAGACATTGATATTCAGGCTGATTGAGGGCAGCCTGCCAGCAGATTACCCAAATGTAATGACTGCAACAGTGAATACACTTGAACATCTACATTTATGTTAAGTGTACACAACTGTACTTTCCTCTCATTCCCTGCCTACAACAGGGGTTTCTTTGGTGGGCAGAGACGTGTCACCAAAACAAGGGACTGTCATTCACTCTACCCCCTGCCACCCAAACCCTAACTACAGACATCAGACTATGCTTGGGGGGGGGCATCTGGCGGGGAGATGCATTCAGGGCATATGGAGCCCAAAACAAATGCATCTGCATATCAACCAGAAAGAGATGCTAGCTGTCCAGTATGCTCTGACAGCCTTCAAGGACTTACTTCATCCAGGACAACTACTGATAAAGATGGACAACACCACAGTTATGTGGTACATAAACAAGCAGGGGGGGTACACATTCCTACCCCCTTTGCAGACTAGCCATGGCATTGTGGAACACAGCTTTTACTTACCAAGTACATTTTCAAGCTCAATTCCTGCTAGGAAAACAAAACACACTGGCAGATGACCTAAGCAGAAATCTTATGGACCCGCACGAGTGGAAACTGGATCCACAAATCTTCAACATGGTAACACATAAATGGAGAGCCCAGACATAGATCTATTTGCTTCTCCCCAAAATTATCAACTGGACAAATTCTGCACAAGGACTTATCACAGACAAGCATGAAAAGTGGATGCCCTATCCTTCAGTTGGACAAACCTATCAGTCTATGCCTTTCCCCCTCTGCCTATTCTCTCCAAGGTCTTCCTAAAAGTCAGACAGGAAAAAACAAAAATGATCCTGATTGCTCCAGACTGGCCTCGCTAGCACTGGTACCCAGTTCTAAGGAATATGTCTCAACTCCCTCCTTGGCACTTGCCTCAAATACCTCTTCTACTGTCTCAGCAGAACAATCAAATTCTGCACACTCGGCTCCAAGCTTTGAACCTTGCAGCATGGCTGATCATGTAATTATTCAAACAACACCTCTCAGTAAATCTGTGATGGATGTCATTTTGGAAGCCAGAAGGCCTAGTACTAGAAAATCTTATGCTGATAAATGGACGAGATTCTGTGCTTGGAACCAAGCACAAGGAACGGGCACAGCAAAACCAAATATCCCTCAGATTTTACAATACTTGACTGAGATGCTTAACAAGGGCCTATCTTTTTCTTCAATAAAAATCCATGCCTCTGCCATCTCGGCTCATTACAACACAGAGCCTCCCCTCTTTTCTCATCCTCTGCTAAGATAGTATCTTAGAGGGGCCAAAATTTTAAGGCCTCCCAGAAGATCACCAACTCCTGCATGGGACCTCAATTTTGTGCTGGAAAAACTCACCCTGCCTCCTTTTGAACCAGCAGCTACTGCGGATTTAAAATTTTTATCTTGGGAAACAGCTTTCCTCTTGGCAATCACTTCAGCAGGAAGGGTTTCAGAGCTACAGGCTTTCATGGCTGTGGAGCCTTTTATTACATTTTACCCGGACATGGTGTCCCTCAGGACCAATCCTTCCTTTATGCCTAAGGTGGTATCCAGTGTGGCTCTTAACCAAACAATTTACCTGCCAACATTTTACCCAAATCCACAGAACAAGGGGGAGCGGATTCTGCATTCATTGGACGTACACAGACAACTAAGATTCTACTTAAACAGGACCAAATCTCTAAGAAAGTCTGAGCAACTACTGGTGGCATTTGCTTAAGGATCAGAGGGGAAGGCTATATCAAAGCAGATTATTTCTAAGTGGATAAGCCACTGCATTCGTTTCTGCTACTTGCACCATGGTAAACCTGTACCCAAGGGACAGGTCACATTCCACCAGGGCTGCCGCTACCTCAGCAGCCTTTCTCAGATGAGTTCCAACCAAAGACATTCTAGAAGCTGCTACTTGGAGCTCTGTTCATACCTTCACAAAGCATTATCATTTGCCTCTACTCTCCAAATCCAGGGCAGGCTTTCTGCAGGGCCTCATAGCTGCTCCTAACGCTGTTTAGCTCCAGCCTCCCAACCATAGCTTTGGGAGTCTACCCAAATGTAATGACTGCAACAGTGAAACACGAAGAACATAGTACAGTTGTGTACACTTACCATAAATGTAGATGTTCGAGTGTATTCACTGTTCCAGTCCGGGTTACCCACCCGCCATCCCCCTTTTCTATAACTTTTCCATCCTTCACTATATTCTACAGCCTCTGTGGTGTATTTGCCTTTAGATGAAGGTAAAGTTTATGTTGCTAAAGGTGCATTTACATATAGTGCTGTTTACATATATATATATATATATATATATATATATATATATATATATATATATTTTTTTTTTTTTTTTTGCTCCCCATTTGGGGGCACCTGACATCTGGGGCAAGAAAAACTGAATAAAATGGCATTGGCTGCATGTTTTATACCCCTGACGTCATGGAAGAGGCGACAGCAACTGACGCGGGACCCAAGACTTTGATATTCAGGCCGACTGAGGGCAACCTGCCAGCAGATTATCCAAATGTAATGACTGCAACAGTGAATACACTTGAACATCTACATTTATGATAAGTGTACACAACTGTACTTTTCAGCTTTCTAGTGTATTTGCTTTTTGTTGGGGGTGTAACATTTATATATGTATAATTACTACCCATTATGGGGGCACCTGACATCTGGTGCAAGAAAAACTGATGTAATGGCATCGGCTGCATGCGTTATACCTCTAACTTCATGACGTCATGGAAGATGAGACAGCATCCGACACAGGACCCAAGACTTTGATATTCAGGCCGGCTGAGGGCTACCTGCAGGCAGATAACCCAAATGTAATGACTGCAACAGTGAATACACTCGAACATCTACATTTATGGTAAGTATACACAACTGTACTTTCATTCATATGGGAACAAACAGAGGGGCACAAGATCCTACTCGGTATACAGACTTGCACTCCAAGCCTTGGAACTGCCGGCCCAGCAGGGAGTCACCCTGCAGGCAGTGTATATCCCTTCAGCACAGAACACTCGGGCAGACACTTTGAGCAGGTTCATGTCACAATCCCACAAATGGATGCTTCACAGGGATGTGTTCCTGGACATTGTCCACAAGTGGGATACACCACAAATAGATCTGTTTGCCTCCTCCCACTATTTTGCACCAGGATACCCAGTCCCTTAGCGAGAGCAGTGGGTGCCTTTTCAATCTGATTGAAGGGGATGTTTCTTTGTGCATTCCCCCCTTCCCACTCCTTCAAAACGTCTTACTGAAAATCCAGATGGACAAATCCAAAATCTTGTTGGTAACTCCCTTTTGGAAAAGACAACATTGGTTCCCCCTCCTTCTGCATTTAGCCCGAGCCAATCGTCACAAGCACAGAGTGGACCTTCTCAAATAGGACAAGGGATCCCTAATCCATCCCCAACTGGAAACTCTAAACCTAACTCCATGGGGGATAAAATTTTGATCCCTTACAGACACCTTAACACCAGGTATGTGCTAACAGTCCTGCAGGAGGCCAGGAGACCTCATACTAGGAGATCTTATTTGTCTAAATTGAAAAGATTCTCCATGTGGTGTCTACAAAGACAGCTGGACCCACTTCAAGGTAAGATCCTCTTAGTGCTGTCCTAAGCAGGGTTGGCATATTCCTCTGTTAAGGCCCACCTTGCTGCTATTTCTGCTTGTCTGCCTCTTGACCCTCCTCTAGCATCCTGTCTTCCTGTAAAGTTATTCCTCAAGGGAGTACTGCATCTCAGGCCCCCCAGGAGGCTGGTTCCACCTCCATGGGACCTGAACTATGTTTTAGAGAAGCTCATGGTTGCTCATTTGAACCAGCATCTAAAGCATCTCTGAAACACTGGACTTGGAAAATTGTACTCCTGGTGGCCCTGACATCAACCAGAAGAGTGTCAGAGCTCCAGGCCATCATGGCAACACCTCGCTTTCTCCTCTTCCACAAGGATCAAGTGACCCTGAGGACTAACCCCTCCTTCATGTCCAAGGTGGTCAATGAGCTGTCCTTAAAACAAGATATTCACCTGCCCACCTTTTTCCCACATCCCCAGAATGACAATGAGAGAGTCTTGCATTCCCTTTATGTTCACAGACTTAGATTTTTACCTTGACAAGACCAAGTCCATTAGGAAATCAGAGCAATTATTTTTCTCCTTTCACCCCAGAGCTCTGGGAAAAGTGGTGACAAAACAGACCATTTCTGCTTGGATTTCCAGGGCTGTGTCCTTTTGCTACACCTACCATGGAAAACATCTAAATTCAAAAATGAAGGCCCACTCCACTAGAGCCATGGCTTAATTTGGAGCCTTCTTTAAAGGACTAGACACTGCTTCCATTCTAGAGGGAGCTACGTGGACATCTGTCCATACCTTCACTAAACACTACAGACTGAATCACATTTCCAGATCTAGAGCGAGACTTGCCAGGCCAGTCCTACATGGTTTCATGGAAAACAGTTCCATGTCAGCTGTCTCTTCTTCCCTTTGAGCTTTGGCACTCGCCCAAGGGTTTTCAGTACTGCAACGTGAGAATAGAAGGACATAGAGTAGTCTATTGTATCTGCCAGGGGAGTTTCTCAGAATTCAGTTTTATACCATCTATTCTTATCATGATTCCTTTGGACTGATTTCAGTGAGACTGTTTTAATGGAATGTCAAATCAGTTTGGACTTAACACTAGCACCCCTTTCTGTTTCAGATTCCTGTTGTGAAGTTTGTGATGAGTTACTCTGGTTGTTGGACCATTTCTGTCAATGTAGGTGTCTCCCTTTTCCCCCTTACAGCCTCTACTCACTCTGCAGCTATAGGTGCATTAGACTTTGCTTGGGGAGCTGTGTTCAAGGTGTGAAAGTCCAGGGCCTCTGGAATAAACAAGACAAATTGCAGCATATAAATGTCAGGGAAACAGCAGCTCTAATAAATAGTCTGAAATCTCTGAACCGGGTTCCGGCGTGTAGATCGTGAGACAAATGCCCGCGAGCTACATCACCAAAACTAGAAGGCCGCAGCACTGCTAGACCGTAGAGCGGTGCTGCCGAACGAAAGACCCGCTGTGGTAACCTACGGCATTAGGAAAACCGACAAATGCAGACTGCCCCTAAGTGTAAACGCAGGCTGTCAAGTGACAGTGTACACGGCCGGCAACGGGAAACGATCAAAAAGACAAACGGCACATCGGTAGTGCCACACAAGTGCAGCAAACACGCACACAACAGTATCACTTACCTCCACAGCCCCTGTTGAACACAAAAACACAGCAAATGGTCCCAAAGAAGCAAGAAAGTAAAATCCACATTACGAAACATACAACACAGCACAGCTAACCCTGCAAACTGGTGCATACAACAGTAAGTCATGTGTCAGGCTAAGACCTTAAAGGGATATACACTTTAGTTGCAGACTCCATATCCCATACACAATACAGCCTAATGAAACACCAGTCTGTGCACTTGGAGGAATCATGTCACAGCAGGAGGGCTTTAGCATAGGACCACCTCACATGAGAGGCATGCCTGTAGCAAACAGTACCTGTTCTGGTAGAGCCCCTGGGTGCAGTGTTAGGTGGGAACATGCCAACCTGGTCAAGCATGGACTGCTAACCCAGTAGCAGGACATACAGTAGCATTAACCCACCACCCACACCATGGTAGTGTATGTCCTGCAGGTGTAACCAAACCCATCCATTTGTCCCTGCAATAGGGGGGTACACAAGTATGCAGTCCCATGTAGGCAGACAAGGGTGCAACACAGGTACCTCCCTATGTAACGTCTGCCACTGAAACTGAGACTGGGCCCAACACCCTGATTGGCCAGCAGCAACAACTGGGAGTTAAAGGGGGCTGGTGCAGTACAGTGAGAATCTATGCTGCAACTAGGCTTTGTAGACACCTACCAGATTACAAGTATATGGCAACACCAGGGTTGTGTTAACTGCAAACAGTGACACTATAGCGGAGAGGCAGTCAGAGACGGGTGGAGTGTACACAGCTGTACAAGGCCACTGTGGCAGACAGTGCTACTACACACGGTACAAGACAAGGTGTTGTACAGCGAGTAACCCACCGTCTGGAAGGGACTTGCTCCAAGGCTGGTTGTATATCTCGTTCCCAGCTAGCCTGGCTGAAATGGATACTGAGAGGCCATCAACAAGTGCTGCTACCATGCTGGAATCTATGTATCTGTATAGCCCCGGTCTGCTTGGCAACAGATGCACCACAGTGCCCAGCCAACGTGGTAAACCAATGCTGGTGGTTGAGGGGTACCTCTACCATTTGGAACATGAAGCATCACCGAAACGGTACTGGGCATGTATCGATCAGAGAGTAAAGGCGTACAGAGGATGTGCCATCACTGTACGCCAGAAATCACTGCCACACCAGCATGGCCCAGATGCAACAATGGCCCACGTGGCTACACTGCGAGCAGAACTGCGGCAGAGGGTGGTAACCGGTAATGAATTGCCAAGCTTGGTAATGCAGAGTGTCCTAGGTACAGCAGATGACAACGTACTGCAGGAGATGCCTTGTCATGCAACACTTTGGCGAAGCATAACCAGGGTACAGCAGCGGGCACAGGCATCCATGGCTACACCTCCAGCAACACTTGCAGATATTGATGTCAGCCAGTATCCACTCCGTAGTGGCAGCTTCATCCTCCGTAGAAGGTCAGATATGGATGGGACAGATTCCTTGGTTCTACTTACTACTACACAGAATTTGACAGATTTGTGCAGGTCCGACATCATTCTTGGAGATGGCACCTTCCCCACACAGGCTGATATATGTTGCCAGCTATATACATTACATGGATGTATTGGCACCCCCACCTCAACAAGGATTGTACCCCTGGTGTACTGTCTCATGACACGGAAGTCAGAGTCTGCATACACCGCTTTGTGGGAAGTACTGAAGGGTATGGCTGCTGATCACGGATGCACTTTGTCTCCACAGTATATTATGACCGATTTTGGGAAGGCAGCAATACGTGCCAGCTGGAAGGCATTCCCTAGGAGTATTCTGAAGGGATGCCTATTCCATTTTGCACAGATCATCTGGCGTCAGATCCAGCATCATCACCTTGTTGCCCTCTATGGCACGGACACTGCATTCTCAATTGCCATCCGCAAGCTAATAGCGTTGGCATTCCTACCATTGGAGGATGATGTCCCTGCATTTCTGGACATCGTGGCTTCCTTACCGGAATGTGCTCAGCAAATTGGTGTTTTTCTAGACCATCATTATGTACGAGGCCGACCACGCAAGTATGCATTCTGCTGTTCAGCACAGACACGAATGCTATCGTCATACTCTTTGCGGTTTTGGAATGTGTCTGATGTCTCAGAAATGGACTTCCCGTGGACTTACAACCAGGTGGAGATGTGGCATCATCGGCTGAAGGTATTACTGGGACGCCCTACTGTACAGCTAGCCGACCTTCTGTGTGTTCTGCAGCAGGAGCAGAATCTGACTGATACCTGACGTAAATCTCTTCTGAGGGGGATGCCTGTAACACCGCGTAGGAAGGCTATTGTAGTAAGGGAGCGTCGCCTAAAGCACATCTTACAACACAAGTATGACTACAGTGATGTGCAGGATTTCCTCCGTGCTGTGGCACATTTCTACAAGTTGTGATACTGTTTGAGTTTAGTACGCACCAAGCACTACACACATCACATTGCATAGTCAATTAATAAAGAGTTTGCCCACAGCACACAGGTTCCATGGTACCAATTTCATGCCCATGTGGCATGCTGTGCCAGCCATATATTCCACTGACAGTTGCACATGGTGGCTTCTAAGGGGGTGCACAGTGTATCACTGTGGGGGTTTATATGTGCCACCTGTGGTTAGGGTGTAGGGGTTTCCTCAATTCTGGCAGGGAATTGTCCACAGTCATTTGTCACTGCAGCTAATTTGTCATCCTGCCACGTGTCCACATCCAGCTGTCTCACAGGTGGATGTCGCACCGCCTAGGTGCCTGAATCCCTCTGAACTATGTATGGACTCCATTCCATATACTAGTAATCAAAGACACCACAGTAATGTGGTACATAGGTGGAAACCAGGACCTACCCCTTTGCAGACTAGCCATGGTAGCTTGGAATCTAGCATCTCATTAGAATATGTCTGTCCAGTCTACCTACACTCCATCAGGACAAAACACTGCTGCAGACAAGCTGAGCAAGACTGGGAAAGACCCAAAGGATCTTCCAGGAACTGGACCATCTGTGGGGAACTCCTCAAGTAGATTTGTTTTCCTCCAGCCCCAACAGGCAATTAATGAAATTCTGTTCCAGGACTCCCTGCACAAAGGCCTTGGAAGGTATGTCCCATCCCAACTCTGTGTACAGTAGTGTTCCTGTATGCTTTTCCACATTTTCCTCTGATAACCAGGTTCTACTAAAGATACAAAAGGACTTTCAAAAATAATTTTGATGGCTACCTTTTAACTTGGGCAACAATGGTTCTCCCTTCTTTTGAAAATGGGCAAGGGCAATTATCACAAATTTGCTCAAAGAATGGGCTTAACTCACTCAGGGCAGGAGTTATGTGGTACACCTCAACCTTTAACTTTTGTTGATTGTGTGAATAATGAAATTTAATTTCTAGGCACCTTTTCTCCTGAGGATGTGCAATGGATAAGAATGGAGGCAAAGAAATCTGCCACTAGAAAATCACATATGGATAAGTGAAAGCATTTCTAGCTGGCACCAATCCAATAGCCAGGACACTTTTAAGGCTAAGACTCCTGTGATTTTTCAGAATTTCTGTGTTGTTATCTATTGGCCTTTCTTACTCTTCTATTAAGGTAAATCCTCTGGCCATATCTGCTTGTCTTCTATTATGATCTATCTTTCCACCATATATTCTTGTCTGCCCTTAGATCCTGCTTTCTACTCTACATCAAGTGAAACAGTTTTTGCAAGGGGTTTTACATATCTGTCCACCTGCTAAACAGATGATTTATTTTTGGGATCTTAATTTTGTACTGGAAAAACTTGCACTGTTTCCTTTTAAACCTGTTCACAACACTGATTTCAAGTCCTTTTCTTGGAAAACAGTGTTATTCATTGCTTTTACTTTTGCAAGATTATCTGAGTTACAAGCTTTTATGATGTATCATCCCTACCTCATTTTTCGCAAAGATATGATTACTTTCAGAACAAATATTTACTTTATGCTTTAAGTTCATTTCAGAGTTTACATTAAACCAGGATATCCATCCCATCTTTCTTTCCAGAACCTAAAACTAGGGGGGAGAGAATTTTGTACAGCCTGGATGTCCACAAGCAACTCAGATACTACACTGACAGGACAAAAACCTTTAAGATTGATCAGCTGTTTATTTACTCTGAAGGTAAGAAACTGGAACAAGCAGTGTCAAAACATATTTTTTTTAATGGCTGAACCATCCTATTGCTTTTTGTTATTCTGACCATAAAAAGGCACTTCCAGAAAAGCCAAGGACTACTGTGCCAGGGCTTTGTCTACTTCTGTGACATTCTGGAAAGGGGTGAAGTCTAGAATTATGGCTCCTTCTTGAGAATTTTTATTTTGTACTGGAGAAACTTAAACCATTTTGTTTTGCTCATGAGACTGATTTGAAGTTCTTCTTGGAAAACTGTGTTACACATTTCTCTAACTTCTGCAAGAAGAGTATCTACATAGCAAGCTGTTAGTGTGATTCAACCTTGTCTCATCTTTTACAAAAATATGACAATTCTGAGACAATTTCTTCCTTTATGTGTGGTTTCAGAGTTTCATTTGAACCAGGCTAGTAATCTCCTTATTTTCTTTCCATAATCAACAAAATGGGGGCAGAGAATTCTACATATTCTGTAAGGAGATAGGCAAGTCAAGTACTATACTGACAGGACAGAGAATTTCAGGAATTATAGGACTTCCAAGATGGCTGCACATTGAGTAACAGCTTAATTTCAGCTCTCAGCTCTCAAAGTGTGAAAACAGAAACTCTGAAGAGAACCAACCAGTTCATATTTGGGGGTAAATTTCAGTAACTGGCTTGTAAGTGCACTGCCTGGATGCCAGCAAAAAAAAATAAATTCAGAGAACCTGAAAGAAAATCAGTAACAAAAGGTGAGGAAAAACGCTGACCGGGAAGAATTCTGCAGCTGTTCAGCAAACAAAAGCAGTGCAGGCTCCAGCTTTGGCGGAAGACATGACTTCCAGTAACCTAGAGGAAAAATAAGTCAATTGTACTCAGAGCTGATTAAAGTAAATGAAACACTGATGGAGTATATCAACTCAAATAAAAGGCTGGAAAAATGGAAGAAGCTTTAAACATATATTCAGATGAGGTGATAAAACTGCAAAAATCAAAGGTCAAAATGAAGAAAGCCTGGCTGAATAGGAGACTGTTCAAGAAGAGATGTTTCAAAAAATAATAGAATTAGAGGACATAGAGTGTAGGAAAACCTGAGATTTTCTGCCGTACCAGAGCAGTAGGAAAGAACAGACTGTATTTATTTTATGAAAGCACAAATAAGTAAGTGAACTTGTATTCCACAGCAGGAGTTAACTGAAAGGGCACATTGTGTGTATGCTCCAAACCTGACTATGAAAAAGCAACCCAAATCTTTAATAGTAAAGATGCAATCCTACCAGCAGAAGGAGTTGATTCTAACAAAACTGTGGCAAAAGGACAAAGTACTAAAAGTGGGAGACAAGAGTGTTTATGGAAAATGATTACTTGCTGTACACCAGGCAGAAAATGAATAAATTTATTCCACTAATCGGGGAAGTTTGAGAAGAAGGCATGAGATTTGAACGGCTGTACCCAGCTATCTTCAGAATATTCTTTCCTGGATGGTCAGAATCTTTTATTTGATGCAGAACATGCTAAGGAGGAAATACAAATGTTTGTCTAACAAAAAGTGAGCTGTGAAACAGAAGATTGTTTCTTGTTCTTCTGTTAATAAAGACCACATAAAGACTGTGCCATTGAAACCTTTTTCAAAGTTTCAATGGAAAATGCTTGAGAGACAAAAAAGCACAAGGGTTTACTAGAAGAACCAAGAGTATGTTGCAAATTAAGCCAGATACTTGATTTGGGAGATGGAGATAGGAATAAAAACAGCAACTTGAAAATTGACAGATGTGGGATTACAAAGCATTAATTATATTTGTGAAATATGACAAAATAAGAAAACATGGAAATATTGGACATTTTTGGATTTTGTTAAACTTGTAGGGGATTCTAAAGCATATGCCCTACTTCATGTCATTAATGTTTGGAGGGACACTTAGGAGAGGGGAAGAAGAGGGGAGAGAGTTATGTGTAAGTAAAGCAAAATGTTGTTCTTAACTAATATTTTTTTTATAGTGTATGACATAATCTCCATGCTATGAAGTAAAGATTCCTCAGTTATTTTCAAGTGTAATGGAGATACTAAAGTAAACAGGTGCCTCTGGTATTTCCTCCTTTTCTCGGTGTTCAGTTTTAAGAAATGTAGGCACTGTAATGTGTAAAAAAAAAAAAAAGAGAAAGGTCTGGTCAAAAGAGTATGATACAAGAAAAAATGAAATGTCTGATCAAAAGAGTATGATACAAGAAACAATGATGAGCTATTTCTCGTTCTGGCATAGGGGAATGATTGGATTAAGGCCCTTGGCTTGAAGTTGTAACATTTTGTAAGAGAAAGCAGATAAAAAAGAATATTGAATAAAATAACATTTTCCTCTAGCAAGTAAATAAATGCTTGTCGAAGCAATAGTTTATCTGGTTCTCATGTCTGAATGGAGGCAATCTGATAAAGGGCAATAAAAACAGAATGCTTGCTTTCAATGGCTAGGAGATCATGTTTTCTGAAAGTATTTGAGTGGTTTTCCATTATGGGAGAGCAATAAAAGATAAGACAAAACCAGACAGCACTTGGTAGAATCACAGGCTGTACCATGCATCTTCTCATGGATAACCATCCTTTAGGTTAACCCAAGTGTGTCTGTCGGTTTAGGACAATAGTTCCTATTAGGATTGAAAACTGCAATATTTGAAGTTGTACATAGTTTTGTGTGTTGGTATTAAGTTAATAGGTGTTAGGGGTGTATTGGGGTGTATTTGTTTTTTTGTTTGTTTGAGGGCTTTCAATAAAACAAAAATTTTGTAAGATATGACAACTGTATAAAAGATCAACCTGCTAAGCATTAGTTTCTGCATGTAACACAAAAATTGGAACTAGATACTTAAAAAATCTGTTAAAAGTAAAATGTTGGAATAATAACCCCAGGATTCAATAATCTCCATGTAGGCTCTGCGTGAAGCCTATACAGAGCTTACATTTGTGAGTGGTGGTGTGTGAGGAGGGGTACTGCACACCACCCTGCAATACATATTAATGCCATGTGCTAAGTGAGGTTTTCATGACAGGCAATAGTGTTGCTGGCCAAGTAACCATGTAAGCAAATGCAGATAGCAATTCTGTTTAAAGCAGAGCAGCTACAGTCCGTGGTTTTGCACATAATGCCACAGTGATCACCAGGGCTTCACAGATAGCAGTCAATCTGTTACTGCAACACATCTGCACAAAGGCAACATAATGCGGGGACAATTAACCAGAAATAGGGACATATTTGACATAGATATCTCATAGAAATGTAGTAGAATGAAACTCAAACATACCTCTCAGCCTCTTAGAGCAAGAAATCTGGACAAAGTCATAAATAGTGGGAGACAAAGGGCCAAAAATAGGGACAGATTCTAATGTTGCTCTTACAAACCTAGAAAGTTGAGAGAATAAGAAGTTATGTACTCACCATAATGTTCCATGTTTGTTGTCCATCTCGCCTTTATTCTTTCTGGTTGGGCTCGGAACGTTCCAAGCATCGATTCTGACTCAGTCTAATACAAAAGCTTGAGAGCTTCCACTGGCTCAAGACTAACCCCCTATCCCATGATGCTTAGGGTATATTACTCAGATCTTATTTGCAAGTGAAAGCACTACTATTATCTATATATAAACACAGCTAGTCTAGCTGAAAGAGAGGAGGAAACCAGAGACTCCAAAAACCAACATATCTATCTACATATGTACATGTATGTATGTGTGTGTGTGTGTGTGTATATATATATATATATATATATATATATATATTTTTTTTTTTTTTTTTGCTCCTCCAGGAACGATGGAGGAGGAAGGAGGGTGGGATGCAAGAATAAAGGTGAGATGGACAACAAACATGGAAGTTATGGTGAGTACATAGCTTCTTAATGTTATGTTGTCCTATCTTGCCTTAATTCTTGCTGGTTAAGACAGCGTCCCTAGCACCTTCATCCTTGGGTGGCTCAGGAAAACAGACTCTTCAGTACAGTGGATCCAAAGGAAGACCTGTTCTGGGAGGCCACATCTACTTTCTAATGAGAAGTAAAGGTATGAGGTCTCACCCATGTGGCAGCTGCACACATAGAATCCATAGGAAGTTTAACTTGAAAGGCAGAGGACATTGCAACCACTCTTGTGGAATGGCCCTTCACTTTTCCTGGTAATTGCCTGTTGTTAATTCTGTATAAGAAGGAAATGCAGTCTGTGAGCCATTTTGACAGAGTTACTTTAGAAACCGATAATCCTTTCCTTTTGTCTGAAAAGAAAACAAAAAGCTCGTCTGACTTTCTGAAATCTTTGGTCCTATGCAAATAGAAGCGTAGTTGTCTGGGTACATCTAGTTGATGTAATTTATATTCTAGCTTGTTGCTATAGTTGGGGAAGAACACTGTCACCTCAATAGATTGATATGTGATAGGAGCTGTAATGAAGTCTATATTGTGCTTAATGGCCCAGTATGAAAATCTCTTCCATTTACTGGAATACAGTTTTCTTGTAGAAGAAGAGATCAAGATATGTTTAACTGCAGGGGAAAATAGAACCATCTGGCTATTTGTGGAATTGGAGCAGCCATGCTGTCAACTTGAGGGTCTGGATGGATGGAACATTCCTGATGAGTGGGTCAAAAGGTCTGGAACTGGGTCCAGCATCCACAGTTCCTCCAGGGGATGGGCCCAGAAAAAGGAGAACCAAATTTGTCGAGGCCAGTAAGAAGCAATGAGTATCATAGTGCTGTTCAATGTGCTGGCTTTCTGAAGTACTTGGGTATTAAAGGGAAGGGTGGAAGGGCATAAAGAAGTCCCTGGGTCCAATTGTGTACAAGTGCATCCCTTGGTGACTTTCTCAGGGGAGAATGAGGGCAATGTAGCTGCTGCATTTGACGTTCATAGATGTGGCAAAAAGGTCGCAGCAAGGCTGACCCCACTTTAGGAAGATCTCTTCCACAACTTCTTGTTACAGGGACCACTCATGAGGCAACAGAATTGGTCTGCTGAGTTTGTCCGCTATCACATTGGATTTTCCCGCGATGTTCATGGCTATTAGAAAACATTGAGAAGAGACCACCCATTGCCATACCAGTTGTGCCTTTTGACATAGGGGATACAATTTGGTTCCTCCGTGTTTATGTACCACACTATTGACATGTCTGTTTGAATTGCAATTGTTCCTATTGAAAGTCCTAGCATGCCTGCAATGCATAGAGCACTGCTGTCATCTTTAGGATGTTGATTTGCAAGTGGTTCTCATGTTCTTGCCATAATGCCCCACACCCGATCTGGGAAGTGTCCATGGTCAGTACAGCAGTCAGTTGCGGGAATACAAATGGGCAGCTCAAGAATAACTGGCTCATTTGAAGCCACCAGAGAAGATCCTTCTTGCATGAATCTGTGATAATTATCTGATGTGACAGTGGTAGATCTTTCATGGACCATTGGACAAAGAGTAACCATTGGAGGACCCTCATGTGCAGACGTGCTAGTGGTACTAGAAGAATTGTCGCTGCTATGGTGCCCAGAACCTGTAACACAGACCTGGCCTGAGCATTTCTTCTGGATATCAAGATCCTGATTTGATGGTGTAGGGACTGAATTCTCTCGGGGGTAAGTTTGCCACCATTTCTTTTGAATCCAACTCTGGACCTAAGAAAGTAATATGCTGTGAAGGCAAGACGGCAGATTTTTTGAAAGTTATTGTAATGCCTAGTTTGGAACAAAGAAGTATGGTTTTGTCCCTTGCTTGTAGTAATAGATGCTTGGTGGTGGCAGTCAGGAGCCAGTCATCTAGGTATGAAAACACACGGAATCCTAGATGTCTCAAGTGAGCCATAACCGCTGCCATGCATTTGGTGAGCACTCTGGGGAGGTTGTAGTGAGACCAAATGGCAGGGCTCAAAATTGGTAATGACTGGCTCCCAGCCACAAGCGCAAGTGTCTCCTGGATCACCTGTCCATTTTTATACGGTAGTACGCATGCTGGAGATCTATTGAGCACATCCAATTTTCTTCCCAGAGAAAAGGGAATATAGACTGCAGTGTCACCATCCAGAACTTTGATTTTCTTTTTACAGACCTGTTCAATCTGCTGAGATCCAATATGGGTCTCCAGTCCCCTGCCTTTTTTTGGAACTAAAAACTTTGAGTAAGTTCCAGATCCAATCTGGTATGTGGGGACCTTTTGGATGACTCTTTTGTTTTTTCTAACAACCTGTGTATCTCTGATGTTGCGTAGTCCCTCTGACTGGGTGGAATATCTGGAATGGACTTATTTATGGGGGGGGGGTGGAAAAAAGGGTATGTAATAACCTCTGGATATGATTGTCTGTACCCATTTGTCTTGAGTGATTTCTAACCAAGCGTTTGGATACAGTAACAAGTGTCCCCGATTGCCTCCAGAGATGGACAAGTGGGCCTCCTTTCAGTAGTACTGGAAGGGCTTGCCAAAGAACGTATCTGTCGCCTTGATTCTGTGGACCCCCTCTGCAGCGAGGTCGGCATCTTCCATTGTTACTTCCCCTTCTGCCTCTGGGAGAAGTTTCACCACGTGTGTCAGAAAACCCTTTTTGGGATTAGTGGAACCACATCTTTCCACCTTTCTGACCTTTGGGATACGGTTCACACCTGGTCAAACTTTTGGCCTGAAAAGGGACAGGCCATCAAAGGGGGCTTTGGTGAAGGAAGACTTGAAGGGCTCAGTAAAATTGTATAAACACATCCAGGAATGTCTCCTTAAGGAAAATACTGTACCTGCTGCCCTGCTCACTCCATATGCATATGAAATCAGTCACATGGAGGAGTTAACAACTGAGTTGAGGGTGGAGAGCTGAGAGGAAAGTTAATCTGCAATCCCCGAAGCTACAGTACCCTGTAGAGTATCTACCAGCTGTTTTAGGAGATCTCTTTGAAGTCTTGTAAAATGGGTCAAATAATTCAACAGCAGTGTAAATGCCGCTGAGGAAAATGCAAGCTTTCCATACCTGTCCATAGACCGTGACTATTTGGAGGATGGACAGATGAGGAGGTCTCTGACAACTCCTTTTTTGTGGCCGCTGCCACCACCATCACATCTACAGGGACACCTTTGTTTAAAAATTCCTTTTTTGTAGGAGTTGTAATGAATTTATTGGGCCTCCATAGAACAGGCTCCACTGTATCTGGAGAAGTCCAAGCCTTATGAGATATTATGTTTATTAGTTGGTCATAGGGAGGAGACACCCAAGAGGTGGAAGGGCAAGATCCAAAAGCATCCAGGTATACCTACTCATCCTCAGAAGGGTTGGTGGGCTTCCAGCCACCCCTCTGTTTAAGTATCTCAAGGATGTCAGCAAAGCAGACATCCTCAGAGGGGGACTGTGGGGACCCTTCCTAATTATCCAGGTCAATATCTGAAGTGATAGACTCAGGGGAGTCTATGTACTTCCTCTTGCACAATCTCCTTCGACGGGTACTCTGGTGAAGTTTCAGAAGAGATAATGCCACCCGCAGGGGTTTCCTGGGGCTCCGGGTCTCTATGCTTGGGGGGAGTGGTGATGTTGAGACCAACACAGATGCCAGGGAGGGAAGAGAATCTGGGCCAGAGAGTGGAGTTGTCTGGGGTGCCAGCACTCTCTCCATCAGCTCAAACGCCCCCTTGCCCTACTCTGGAGAGGTCATCATCTCCGAAGGGACAGAGGACTGACCCTGAGGCAGAGCGGGTGGCATCCAAGCTAATGTAGGAGCCAAACTCAACCTTTCTCAGGGGGTAGAGTCAGATCAGACAACTGTCCACGCTGACTCCCCTCCCCGGTCCCAACGGGTGAATGTCTGCTCCTAGACTTCTCAAAATCCGATGGAACTGAGGAAGTCGGAGCAGATGTCAGAACTGATGAACCTAAGGGAGGTCTCAGTTCCAATGCCTCCACTACCATTGGCCCCAAGATCTCTGGCTCTGAAATCACAAGTTGGGTTGGAGGAGGAATCAAGGATGGGGATGGTGACTTTGACTGTTCCGATTACTTTGGGGCCAGAGACGGTAAACTTTTTTCCACCACCGGTGTTCGAAGCAGTCTCTTCACCACCCACTCCATGTCATCATCAAATAAGCTCCTGGAGGAATGGGAGGATAATGATGGAGATCTTGCCCTTTCCAGTATGGGTGATCTCAAAATGAGAATAACCGGCTCCAAGATAGGAGACAGTCTCCTTGTCAGCAACTCTGTTGCCTCCGAAGTCACAGATGAAGCCAAAGAGGCAGATTTTGATTTGTCTGAGCCAAGAGCCCTTGGTTCCAAAGCGACCACTTTTTTAGGTGTCTCCGAGGCCGGAGCCGAGACATCAGATCTTTTCATTTTTTCAGCTTTGGAAGAAGGAGATGATGGTTTGTAGCTCTGGGATCCCTCTAAAGCTTCTGAAAAGTGAACCTTTAATAAGCCCCTAACAATAAGCTTATTTTTGCCCTCTAGCAGAACCCTGCTACTAAATCCATGACAAATGGTACACGGGTCTTGCAAATGGAGGTCACCAAGGCAATAAACACAGCTAGAGTGCCCATTGGTAATCGACAATTTTTGATTACACTGATCACATATTTTAAACCCCGACTGCCTCGGTTCTTTATACTGTTTTTCCTTTGACATGACTGGAAGAAAAAATACTAACAATATCAGCAATAATTAACTTAAATTTCAACTTTCTGAAAAAGGCTATCAAAACTACAAGCCTAGATATCTATATCAACACTGCAAAATGGCTTTAAACCAATAAAAGGTACTAAACTACAAAACACACCACACAAGTATATATATATATAAATATATATATATATATATATATATATATATATATATATATCTATATATAAAAACAGCTTTAATCCACTAAAAAGTAGCCTACTAAACTACAAGAGCACACCGGTGTATTAAACACTAATAAATGTGTAGATTAACAAATAAAGGATCAAAAATCTTTAGAAAGAATCTTCTAACTAAAAACAGATTCCCCTAAACATTAACAGAAGACAGACACACATGGGGGTAGGGAAGTGGCCCTCTTAAGTTAAACGAGCCTCTAGGAGCCCTCTAACTTAAATGTGTCTCGCAACAAACAGGGAAAGCTCTCTAATAAAAAACGAGCTTTGATGACAGATAGGCCTGACAAACAAAGGTGGTTAATTTCACTAACTAAGTATAAAGAACTAGCGACTAGTCACACATGACACAAAAACGTTTTTTAACAAGTTTTCTCTGAAGGAAAGTTAAGAATTATTTAGAAATGTATAACAGTAAAACTACTTAGCCAGCCAGTATTCTGTACTGAAGCTGTGTAAGTATCTGTAACAGTACATGGACTGCCCTGTAAAGTGAACATTTATAAGAAGTGTGTGTATTGAATATGGATACACAGATTAATTGTAGGAATGAACACAGGGAAAGAAGACAAGTCAAACAACCTAATGTACAACACGAGGCATGTCAATGGAAGATGGTTGTAGTAGCAACACCAGTCACATATCTGTATTGGGCAGCAGTGACTGTACAGTGATACTATGTTTTATGTGACTGTCACATAAGGTGACATAACAGTGAGGAGGATGTCTGAGAAAAGCATCCTTACGTGAGTAATGCAGAGGACAACTATCAGGTATCTGACATACAACTGAGGTAGGGTGCATATTGTGAAGTTGTGCAAACTGATATTCCTGAATATGAGTGTAATCTCAGCAGAGGTTTCCAGCAAGTTGGGCACAGGTAAAGGATCATGGAAAACATTAAAGCAACCGACCTCAGTCATGCACAATATCAGAATAAAACCTCCAGTAATTTGATGCCTCTGACATGTGTGATTTAGAGTAATGAGAGATAACTGCACACATGCATTTGAGCAACTATTATGATACATCCACACTCTATGAGGTTAACCATGTACACTGCCCTAGCACTGTAGCATCTGTTGGAGGTGTTAAGAGGAACACTTATAACTGTATGTGACATTATGAGCAATACGGGCTAGTTGACTGGTGTGTGTGTGTGTGTGTGTGTGTGTGTGTGTGTGTGTGTGTGTGTGTGTGTGTGTGTGTGTGTGTGTGTGTGTGTGTGTGTGTGTGTGTGTGTGTGTGTGTGTGTGTGTGTGTGTATATATATATATATATATATATATATATATATATAAAATTATATAATGGCACAATCCATACTATCATGAATGACATACATGCCATTAATGTTATCCAACACCTATGTATGTAGTGTGTGCATCAGAAGAACAGGTAACATACATGCATCTGGTGTAACAATTTGATTAGTGTTTTGCTTCATCACAAAGCCATGTATATACTACAAAAAGAATACTTGGGTATGGCCAGTAAGCAGTGTGACAATTCACTGTGACAAAGGTGGTACACTTCAATTACACATCACTGGAAGATGTGTAGGGAGGTGCATGAAGAAGCATGCATTGTATTCTGCTATTGGTATGGTGAACTATGAAGGCATTATGGCCTCTGATATGACTGTCTTTCACAGATGCAGTACTTGTGTTACATTCAAGGGAGTAGTCAGCACTCTGACCACATGCTGGTGGACATTCCACTCACCATGTACCCCAGGACAGGGGTCACATACCTATTGGCCTGATTATAGGATGTGATGTCCACATTATACTTGGGTTGAGTGTTTGTTTTCCTGACATAACAAATCCCCCCCCCTTGTTTTTTTTTTTTTTTTTTTTTTTTTTGTTATTGCAGGTGTTGTCATGGCTGTAGCAGCAGTTTCTGATATGTGTTGATACTGTCTGTATTATACTAATATCATAACTGGAGTCAATTATTGTCCACAGTCTGTAAGCCTTCAGGCAGCTGTTTGGACACAGGATATATATGTCATCTGTGATGTCTGTCAGTGCAATAATGGACAGGAAAGGACCTAGCACACAGCCCTGATATATGAACATGATCACTGGACGTGAGATATAGGTCATGTCATAGTGCCATGCCATGTATGTGATACACTGGTCTACCCACTTGGTGATATAGCTGTTTATTGCCGCATATGACGGTGTTGATTGAATACTTCATTGTGGATTTGTCTCTAATGCCTTTACCTGGTCATGTTCCACAGGGTGATACTGTTGTCATCATATATGTCCTTGACGACATCTGTCAGATGTAACAAACATGATTTAGCATTGACAATTCACATAGATCTGTTCCACACAGCTGGAATCTTTGATGACATGTTGATCTACCTCACAGTTGAGGGGAGTCAGGATGTCTACACATGCATGTATCAGGTGCTGTTACCCCAACTCAGATGAATGCATGTTGATGTACACCCTTCTACAGGAACATAGCCCATGTGGAAGTGTGGAGTCGATCGTATCAAGAATGTGTATGTTCTGAGTCATGCCATAGGTGATCTGTGATGATGTCACAGCCCAGAGATTCCATATGATAGGCCTGGATGAAGGTAACATGGTGCATACTGCCTGTCATGATCTGGACTAGGGTTTTGATACAATCCCCCATGCAGGTATCATTGAGAAACCCAAGTAGCTGGGGATTAATCCCTACATCACTAAATGGGTAACTAATTGGTTCATTAACAGAACAGATACTGTGGCAGTTGGGGAATCAACCTGAACCAGTACAGATGTCACCACTGGCAAGCCCAGGGGATCCGTGCTTGCCCCTTCACTGTTTGGACTCTTTCTACACAGTTCAGGCTAAAGTATATGGCCTTTGCCTTACCATGTTTGCTGATTCTTGCATATTGGGTGTAATCATTGATGGTAACATGGTACAGGAGGAGCTAATGCTGACAAATGATTGGTGACAAATGCACACAATCTACATATAACTGCAGAAATGTGTCTTTATGTTATCCATCTGAAAAGTGTAATTCTCTGTTAATTGCAACCTTGACAACAGTCCTGCTGTGCTGAAACCCAGTGATGCAAGCACTGGGAACACATGTAGATACCATCCTGAACTTTGACCACCAGGAGTCCACACAGTTATTGAAGTCCTATCCTGCACACATCATAATTCATGCCATCATATTCAGATTTTAGGATTGTATGACGGCACTGTACTCAGACCTCATCAGAACAGTTATAAGAGTATAAAGCTGTAGTTTACATGTACCTCACCAGACACATGCAGCAGCTGGACAGACCACAGGGCTTTCTCATCAAGAAAACACAGGGCCTACAAATCATGCAGTGATGTATCTAGCTAGATTAAAAGCATGTCACTGTAATCTGTCTCACATGGGATGAGGGGACATCTGCCTGGCCCCCAGGCCAGTCTCTGACCCTGCCTTGGTGAAAGTACTGCATATCCACAAATCTGATGTAGCTGATGACATCAGCAGTGTCTGTTTAGGAGCATATGCTAATAAGTGTCCTACATGTTGGTGTAAAATGCTTTCTGTAATATCAAGCAAGATCACCTCCACACACACACACACACACACACACACACACGCACACACACACAGTTGCCTGCAGTGAGAATAGAACCCCTACCTAAGTACATAAACTACAGAATGCAATACTTTACACAACTGCCACGGTACAAGTCCAACTTGGAGTGTCTCAGATGCACTTTATAGCTCATAACATCATCAGTGTATGTTGAGGAGAATATGGTGCCCACATGATGGTATAAAATGCTATCTGTAATGTGAAGCAAGCGCGCACATACAGACACAAACAGTTGACTGCAGTGAGAATAGAACCCCTGCCTACCTAAGTACACAGACTACAGAACACAGTACTTTACGCATGCAACACAGCACAAGCCTGACTTTTACAAGAGTGCAGGTCAACTTATATTAGATGACATCAGCATGCCATGTGGGAGACAAGATGTTGGGAGTCCTGCAAAGGTTCATAGCAGGCTACTAGCCTAATGGTCCTAGTGTGTTTACGAGCCTAGCTGTGTTTAAATACAGGTACCCTTGTTGAGCATACTTTGATGGTCATTGTTAGCAGAGCAATTGTGTGAGCAGCACCAACTGGCCCTGTCCATGAGGGGCCTAAGTGCCACCCCAGAGGTGACTTTACAATCATCCAACCAGTTGTCAAGGTTGCGCTTGAACAGGGCCATTGAAGAGCACTACTTCACATGCAGTGGGAGCCTATTACAGAGGAGTATCAATTGCTGGGGGATATTTCTGTCTCCCCAGCATGTTCTGTTGGTCACAGACTAGGTTGAGAACCCTGGAGCAAGTTATTCCTATCCCATTTAGTTTGCATATGTCCAGCATTTCTAGTAGGGCATGGTCTGTGACTTGTAGGGCAAGCATAGGTCACCTTTCAGCATCTCACATGATACTGATTACAGAGACAGTTCTCTCAGTCTTTCTATGTAATGTTTGGAGGCCCTGGATTCTCCCAGTCACAAACCTCTGTGTTTTCTCCAATTCCTGCAGGTGTCTGGTGAAGTACAGATAGAAGGGAGCCTTGTACTCAGTGATCTGATAATGGTAGAGTACATCAGAGCTTTGACCTCCCTGGTTTTGGATATGCTGTCCACATATATGAGGTGCGCAATGCAGAATGCATGTCTCTCCACTATGGATACATAGTGATGAAAGTGAGGTGTGCAATGCAGAATGCATGTCTCTCCACCATGGATACATAGTGATGAAAGTGTAGATTTATATGAACATGTGTTCCCAAGACTCACAAGACTGCGTTTGAGCTTAGAGATGTGCTATGTATATCATAATTATCAGGGGTGCTTCATTGCCAAAGGTGACAATGAGGCATTGTTTGCTTTAAGGTTCAGTCCATGTGTTTGACACCAATCATTTGTCTGTGTCAGCCCCTTTTGTTATATGTTACCATCATTGTGGGATTCTATACAAGTGCATCTTGTTAACGGTCATCTGCAAACTTGGTAAACCACAGGCCATTTGCCATTATCTGCACTTCAGGGAAGTAGTTTCCAAACAGTTGAGGGCCCAGCATAGATCCTTGTGGTATTCCATTGGTAAGTGGCTAGTGTTGGAGGTGCACTCCCCAACTTTGACTGTGTGTGTGTGTTCTGTCAGTGAGCCAGTTGGCTATCCATCTAGTACCATATGGCTTAATTCCCAGGTGGAAGATTTTCACTATGGGACATGAATGGGGGATAGTGTCAAAGGTCTTAGATAACTCAACATAGAAGGTATGTACTGTTATCCCTTATCTGGGTCTTGGGGTCAGTATCAAAGATGTCCAGAAGGCTCAATAAGCAAGATCTACCCTTGACAAAAACAAAATGGGTCAGGACAAGTGTGTTGAAGGTCACCTATGTCCCTGTCGATAAGATCAATGCTGATTCCTTCTCTAGCCTTACAGATGAGGCTTTTTAGGCGTATGGGTCAATAGGTGTAGTTCTGCATGTTACCAGTTTGATGTGCGTTGCATATCACACAACATTTTATATTACTTTCTGTAGCATAGGTGATATATGTGTGGAAAAAGGTACTGAGACACCAGGGTTTGCAGTGTTTGGGGGGTGGCAATACATGGCTGCATTGTAAATATGTGACAATGTTAGATAGGGCCTTCAGTTTGTAATGTTTCCACATCTAATGTCATGTCATAGACAAGAAATGGACAGTAAACAGCAGTAATACATAATAATTAGTTTCCCATAGCGCGGCAGTTAGCAAAGTGTATTCACATGTGAGATGCACATGTTTGTGCATAGCTAAGCAGTGCACAAACACAGGCCACATTGCTAAAGTCTATCCATTAGTATGCAATGTATAAAGCAGACCTACTGCTTAAGTGACTCTGTGGCAGCATCCATATATTCTTTTTTCGGCCTTGGTTTGAATCCAGGTGTATCTAATACTTTTAAATACTGTTAATTAAACATTGATAAAGGAATGACATAAATTCTTTGTAGTACATGTGTTGCTGTGTGTTGGCATAGTGCAGAGGGGTTAAATTGCATTGTGCAGAAGTAACTGCAGCATTTTGCCACTGTTCACCATTGCTGCATTTTGGTGGTCACCTCCATGTGCAAATGTGGAGCCAAAAAAGTGAAAGGATCCATTGCTTTTTCAGCAACTTATGTGTCTTGTGTGTGATTCTATTTTTTGACCAGGTTGAAGTGGTGAAAATGGTGTAGACAGGAAAATGGTGAAATGGGGAGCAAGCAGGAAGAACAAAAGGAAAGCGGGACAGGAATGTTCAGGAAGGGGGTAGGAAAGAACCATAGCTACCAATTTCTTTAACAGTGTAAACTGAAAATGTGTGCAAAATACTACCTGGATTTGGACAGTCACCTCCAGAGAGAGGGGTGACCACAACACAATCATGTTGTATAGCAATTGGACCAAATCAAGTGTGTGCATGCAAAATGGAGAGCTGTGTATGGGACAGTTGCCCATTTAATTTCAGAGAGAGAGAGAAATGCTGGGAAAGGGATGTAGGTATGTCCAGGTCAGGTAAGTTAGGTAGGTGAGGAAGCAATTGCAGACAAGGCAAACAAGACAAGAGATGGGGATAGACACAAAAGGTTGGGAGATACCATGAATGGAGTAAGGGTGGGGACAACCCAGGCCAACAGTCATCAAGCTGGGAGACGGTAACAATCTAGTCCTCACCCACTGGACTGTCATCACTGTCACCTCACTCCACTGGTGGCTGGAGTGCTTGATATCTCCTCCTCTTAGTACTACACAAAATAAGGGAAACAGCCTCTCCAGCTGGTGTAGGTGTGCACCAGTGGTGCGGGCCACAACCCTACACACCATCCCTGGCAACTCGCTGTGGATGATGAAATCTCCACCTCTGCCACTGCTCCCTCAGGGTAACACTCTACCAGCCTCCAGGGTAGGACTACCTGAAGGTGTAGGTAGTGCAGGGGCAGCAAAGGCAGTGCTGCTAGGTTGGCTTCCAGATGCAATGGGCATTGGTGCTGGAGCCAGTGGAGCAAGGGCAGGTTCATCCGGTGGGGCTGGCCTACCCCACTGTGCTGTAAAGCATTTAGTGATGTGGTACACATGGATGACATGGAGACATTTTGACAACACATAAAAATCAAAAACAAAGCAAAAACTTACTTTTAAAAATAATATAAACTAAAAATACAGAATATAGGTTTACAGTAAGAGAAAAAAAGAGATAAGATTAGTGCCTTCATATGTGACACACAATGCATTAATACAATTATACAACTCCATTATCTTAACTTTTTCATTTAAGTGTATACCTCCTAACAGATGCAGATTATAGCAAGTAATCCATGAAATGCACATATATTGTACATATGCATGTTCCAATTCTATTACTGTTCACAGCAGGGCATTTATGCCACTGGTATAGAGGCTTTAATTTAATGCACAAATTATTGAAGAAATAATAGTATTGTATAGTTGTGAAGTGTGGTATTTGAACCCACAACTTCTGACTAAAGTCAGAAAAAGAAGTACTGTTACAGTTGGTTTGTGCTACAGACTATTGCATGCATACTTGCTTTTACATGCATACTTGCTTTTACAGTTGGGATATGCATGATCATTTTGATACAACTCTATAAAATGCCAAAACATCTATCTTTAGCTTTTAATGTACAATAACCCTACTCTTCTGCTGCATACATACCACTTACTTCCCTCAGTCTCCCAAATTTAGCCCCATGGGCTCAGACATTGCACTCATCACTGGCAGCTGGGGAAAAACAGAACAGAAGGCTGTTATGCATACCAGTCTTGCTTATATTCATCTTTCTAATTCTTACAATTACTCTCTGTAGTTGATACTTACACAGGTGTGGGATGTCCTCAGTCTTAAATTCCTCTACCCAGTGGTCGAGAGTATCCCTCTTCCTCCTCTGTAGGCCATTAAAGCAATGCCTACATTGCTCTCCAGTGCACTGGATACAGCCTTAGCTAAACTATTCCACACCTCAGACTTGTACTGGGAGCCAGAATAGTCCCCCCTGCAGAAGCCTTTGGCTGTGGTGATTTACTAGGAGTCCACTGAATATCCTGGACACCCCTCCCCTGTGCCCTAAACCTGGCACCTTTCCCACTAATGGCTACCATGTCTACCAACAGATCTAGAGCAATGGAGACAGACATTTCCCGCCAATTCCATTTACCATGTTTACTGGAGTACGCACCCCTGAGCAATATGTTTGCTTGATGGTATGTGGAAAGCAACACTGAGAAGCAGTGAGGAATTAAATAATTGGAACTGGAAGGTTAATCTGACACTTGGCCTTAGTTTGAGGGGTGTCTGCTGATGTAGCCTGGAAATGTATATATTGGAAATTGGAAGGTAACTGTTAGGTGAGTTAGGTTTGTAGACATGCACTGGGGACATAAATGTAATAAACTAACACATTTGTTTTTAACTTTATATACTGAGAAAACTGATTTTTACACTGTGGGATTCAAGCTTAGGCACAAAGGACAAAACATTTTCTTCCACAGCATTGATTTTTCATGTTTGCCATAGGCGAAGCGCTGCTCATACATAGGCAGGCATCATACATAAATGCAGGTGTCAACATGAGCTGTTACGTATGTATGTGTGTGATCTGACAAGGTTACTGGATGTAGAGGCAATTGTGTATGTGTCTTAGGCAAATGTGAAGGCCATGCAAGTCCAGATAAAAGAATTATACTTACAGGAATGTAGTACACACTATACCTACAGTCATACATCTGATAATAAATGTGATAATACATAGATAAATAAATGACACAATAATAGTGTCTCATCCCTCATGCATATAATTCATATGAGCTCCACTATAGAAATTGTTATAATTGAAAGTGACAATAATGGGAAGTGGAACAACAGTAAAAGTATATGGAATATCCTGTATTAGAACTCAGGACCACATGTATGGCAGTCCTACACTTATACCTGTTGCTACAAGAATGTTTAAATAACATTTGTCTGTATTTCAGTTCATTGCTATAAACTGCATTGTCACATCAGGTAAAAAAAAAAAAAAACAAACAAAAAGGTTACACACCCTGTATTTGAACACAGGAACATCTGTACTCCAGCCCCACGCCTACACTTACACCTGCTGCCACAGGACTAGTTACATGACATTCTCTATTTTACTAATCATTCTTAAGGTTTTGCTATTAACTGCCGCACCATGCCACTTAGCAGGTTTGCTTGAGGCCCAGTAGCATGAATTGAGTATATCTGATTTATATTTTCGGCTGTCTGCATCATGGGTGGTCCAATTTGCACACTGCCACGCTTCCCATAAATGAGATGAGCATAGCCAAACCCACCATTCATTTCCTCCATTCCTGTCAATGTGCTACACACCATATCGCGCAAATACTGCCCCCCCAAAAAAAATACACACAAAGACAGAAAATGGAAAAAAAGAGTAATTAGTTGAAATGAGAAAAATCAATGTATGACATAAACACAAGAAAATGTCTACATAAATCTGGATTTGAACTCTCACTCCAGTGCCCTTTCAGAACACAGGATGGATGCCTTATCCCTCTTTGCCACACAAACAGCTTTGCAGCAATGAACTAAACTAATTCTGCACACAACCAACTACAACAGCATCTATAGTGATATCAAACCATGTAACTGTTACTTGTACATTTATTATTTTTGAATGTAGTGCACTTAGTGATCACACAGCCTGTTATGATTATTGCTTGCAAATAAACAACTCTACAGTGTAAGAAACTTCTCTGTGTGGAAGATTTTCAGTCCATATATTTCTTGATAATCACTGTATATTAATCAGATCAGACAATAGTAGTAGAAGTAGTGAACGTAAACTCGTCAAGTCAAAACAAAAAGTAATAATAGAAAATATATAATTGTACAACATTACTAAGTATTCGAAAGTAATCCAAGCAAGGCAGGCAGTCCGTTTCCAGTCGAAAATCCTTTATTAATTACACAGACAAGCGATCCAAGTAAAACAAAAATAGAGTAATAATTTCCTCACAAGCTTTCTAAATATATATATACTTTTTATCAGGCATGGGAGTGGTTTATTGTGCTGTAAAACAGTGTTATTGGTACACATGTTAAATTCACATCCCTTCCCCCATCAGTGTGACATTCGAGCTGGTCCTGCCCTACCTAGTAGCTGATGTGGTACCTCCTATTTAACCAAATTATTAAATAGATTATTAAGTCTGTGATTTTATCCAAGACAATATACTACATGGCTGGAAATATATCAACCTTAGTTCATTTGACCATCAAAAAATATATATAAATATATACATATACATTTTGCATGTAAAAATCAATTTCTATTTTCATAACCTATTGTTAACAAAGATCGCTTTCGTCCTAGACTTCTTCAGGTCTGTGTACAAGAACCCTAAAAACCTATATAATTGTATAATTAGTTAGTATTGTTATTACACATCATTTTGAACAAAGTGGAAAAAAGAACCAGAAAAAAATAAAAATAAGAAAAAATGTATGTATGATGATGGAAACAAAATATACACTTAAATTTCAACTGATTTAAAATGGTATTTAAAACCAATTTGTAGAATAAAATAAAATACAATTAGTCATGTAAACAATGTGGCAATTTTTTAAGTTCCAGTGCACTTTTTAATTGAACAGTAGTAGTTTAGTCCAGGCTTCCTAAAAGAGATCAGCTTTAATTGCTATGAGTTCATGTTTCTCCAGAATATTCAGGATGTCTCCTTCAAGATCACCCATGTCTATGCGATCCAGGATCTGGAACTTAAAACCTGTGTCTTTTATGAAGAGAAAGGTGTTTGGCTAGTGCATTTTTACATCCAGAGCGGATTTCTGACAGATGACATGAAATCCTACGCTTGAGTTTATTTACAGTCTTGCCCACATGAATGCATTACATTCATTGCACTGTGCCCTGTAAATTAACTTTTAGTGTTACAGTCACCCCCTGCACTTGTTTTAATTATTGTCCTTAAATAAGGGCAATAAAAACTATCACCTTGCTGTATAAATATACAAAATGTACAATTAGTTTCACATCTTTTAATGCTTTTCTCACATGGTCTAGGTTTAAATTCAACAAAACTTCTAATGTTCCTGGCCTTCCTATAAACAAATGATGGGGCTTCACCTAAGATGTTAATCAGAAAAGGGTTTCCTGTGACAGTGTCCCAGTTTTCTTCAATAATATTTTTGATACTGTGATAATCCAAAGTGTACGTCAGGATGCAGCTATTTTTGCATTTGTTATTCTCTGTGGAATTACTTAACATTTTTCTACTGGGGAGGTTGAGTGAAGGTGCTTCAGTCCTTTTCAGTTCTATAATGGATTCTAGGATGTTTTTTAACATCTGACTTTCATAGCCTCTCACTGGAAAATCATTCTCTAAGTTGTTCAGGTTTCTCAGAAATGGTTCCATCTCTGTGGTAATTCGAGTTAATGTATAGCCTTGGGACTTCACTACATTATACTTGGTTTTTGTAGGATGTAGACTTTTACTGTGGCGTAATAAGTTAACCCTCGTTGGTTTTCTGAATAGATCAGTGGTGATTCTGTTATTGTTGGTGTCCTTGGAAATCTGCATATCTAAGAAAGTGGTTGAAGTACAGTTATGGGAAGAGGTAAACTTCAGAAGGGGGTTGTTTGATTGTGGTAAGTGATAAAATCTCCATGCTGCAAGGTGTCACCTTCCCACACAGTGGGATCCTAAATCCTAAAGGATTTTTCGACTGGAAACAGACTGCCTGCCTTGCTTGGATTACTTTCGGATACTTAATAATGCTGTAGAATTATATATTTTCTATTATTACTTTTTGACTTGACAAGTTTACGTTCGCTACTTCTACTACTATTGTCTGATCTGATTAATATACAGTGATTAACAAGAAATATATGGACTGAAAATCTTCCACACAGAGAAATTTCTTACACTGTTTTGTTTTTAGACCCACTACACTTTAGTGGGTTGTTTTAAGACTTCGGGAATACCACGGAGATTACTTGCTTCCCACACAATAAAGACATCATCAGTAAAATGTAAATAGCATGTGATATGCTGCATGTAATCTGTGTTGTTTAACACAAAGTCCTCCTCCCATTTGCCCAGGGCTATGTTAGCTATGCTGGAAGCCATGGCAGCCCCCATTGCTATACCAGTTTTTTTGTTTGTAGTGTTTGCCATTGAAAGTAAAGAAATTGAAGTCCAGTACAAGATTTATGAGCTTGCTTAACTTTTGCAGTTGTGCCTGTGTACCCTGATTATGTTTCGTAAAAGACTCCATAGCTGCTGTTATACAGTAATTGTGAGGAAGCACTGAGTACAAGGATTCCATATCAATAGTTACCAAAATACTGTCAGCTTCCATTGAAATGTTTTTTATTGTCTTCAAAAAATCTGTTGAATCTCTTATGTATGACTTATTCTTTTCTGCTAGAGGTTTCAGCAAGTAATCAAGGTAAATGGCTGTGGCTTCAGTAAGGGAACCTCCAGTCTTCTCTGTTCTTGTGTGGCTTTGGTATTCCAAAAAAGTAAGGTAAACATGGGCCTGGGCTCCATAAATAATTATAAAGATTTTCAGTGATAAGGTTTTCTTCCCATAATGTGGTGACATTAGTGTTCCATAAATCATATGCTCCTTTTATGTTATCCATAGTAAATAACTCATAATATCTGTTATCCTCCAGCATGTTCTCAATTTTTTGGTTGTAGCTAGTGGTATCAGTTACAAGTATACCTCCTCCCTTGTCTGCCTTCATTACACGCCTGGATTTATCATTACCTAGCTCAAGCAATGCTTTTCTTTCTCCCTGTGTTAAGTTATAAAATTTTTTCTTAGGAGTTTTTTTAAGCAGTTTCCTGATATCCATCTCACATTTCACTTCGAAAGCAGCAAATGTTTGATGTAGTGGTGGACAATAGCTGCTAGGCCTTTTTATAGTTTCATCAATAGGCTTATTTTCAGTGTCATTACTTTTGCCATTAAACTGTACCCTTAAGTTGAGCTTCCTCACAAACATTTTAAGGTCTATCAGTACTTGAGCAACCTCACTCCTGCAGCTTGGTACAAAAGTAAGTCCTTTGGACAACACACTTTTTTCCACTTCAGTCAGTGCTTTAGCAGAGTGGTTCCAGATAAGTGGAGCACCTGTTATTTTGGTACCTGTTGTTGCTATTGTACCTGTTATTGTGGCTGGTTCCTCCATCTGAGCCTGGGACCTGAGTTGTAGTCAGGGTTCAAGTCGGGATTGCCCAGGTATTGTATTTCCCTCTCCCCTGTCCACTGTTTGGTTCTCCTGTCTCCCTGGGAGTTCATGGATAGAGTATGAGACCTCTGGAATTCCTCCTCTGCTTTCTGGAATCTCGGTGGGTTGTAGTAGTATTCCTCACTGTGGCTGTGGTATGGGGGTACCTGGTAAGAGGGACAAGCTCTGGGGCTCTGGTGGTGGTCATCATTCTTGTTTTGGTACTGGTGCTGGCTTTGGTATTGGTGTGGTGGTTGATGTCTGTGCTGTCGATTTTGGTCTTCCTGAAGAAACTGGTCTCTGTGATGGTGCTGCTGCTCCTGGTAGCTGGATTGTCTGTGGTCCCGGTTGTCCTGGTAGTCCTGTAATTTGTCCTTTTGAATCAGTTGAAATTTAAGTGTATGTTTTGTTTCCATCATCATACATACATTTTTTTCTTATTTTTATTTTTTTCTGGTTCTTTTTTCCACTTTATTCAAAATGATGTGTAATAACAATGCTAACTAATTATACAATTATATAGGTTTTTAGGGTTCTTGTACACAGACCTGAAGAAGTCTAGATGGACGAAAGCAATCTTTGTTAACAATAGGTTATGAAAATAGAAATTGATTATTACATGCAAAATGTATATGTATATATTTATATATATTTTTTGATTGTCAAATGAACTAAGGCTGATATATTTCCAGCCATGTAGTATATTGTCTTGGATAAAATCACAGACTTAATAATCTACTTAATAATTTGGTCAAATAAGAGGTACCACATCATTATAAATTTTATTTAAAGTACATAAGGGTTATATATTATGACAGCTACTAGGTAAGGCAGGACCAGCTCAAATGTCACACTGATTGGGGAAGGGATGTGAATTTAGCATGTGTACCAATAACACTTTGTTTTACAGCACTATAAACCACTCCCATGCCTGATAAAAGGTTTATATATATTTAGAAAGCTTGTGAGGAAATTATTACTCTTATTTTTGTTTTACTTGGATCGCTTGTCGGTGTTATTTTCTATTATTACTTTTTGTTTTGTTTTGATTTAAGACGAGTTTACATTCGCTACTTCTACTACTATTGTCTGATCTGATTAATATACAGTGATTAACTAGAAATATATGGACTGAAAATCTTCCACACAGAGAAGTTTCTTACACTGTTTTGTTTTTGGACCCACTACACTTTAGTGGGTTGTTTTGAGACTTCAGGGATACCACGGAGATTACTTGCAAATATACAACTCTCTTACCTTTGTGATTGTTGGTCATTCTTCAGTTATTTGACCAGTAGTCTGAGTCATGCCATGTGTAAGCTGTTTTCTATCATTGGTCTTAAAATGTGTGATATTAACTGGAAATAATATATGCAGTTGCCAACAAATGAAGGGCAGGTTGGATGTTAAGGAACACAACGTGTGAATTGTGTGCTGCTTACTTACATTTCCAACCTTACATCTAACATTTTGTAGATCTAACCTGACACACCTAGTGGAAGTAAGGCAGTCTGCAGTGCTGTTGTGTTTTTTTTTCTGCCAACCAGTAATCATTCACAGTTGCAATCCATTAAAAACAAACACTGAGGGAGTGCCTGCACTATGTTTATGTCCCCTACATGGATCCAAGTATTTGGAATTCAGCAATTCTAATGAGTTCAAAACTCATTTGCATATTCACGATGCTAACAACCCTGAATCTACACTGTATAAAAAGGTAACCATGTTGCTAGGCAAACTGATGGTGAGAAGACCTATTTATGTTGGGAAGATTGAACATATGCAATTTCTTCAGGATATATCTGTACAGAGGATTACTGAACTTCAAAAGGTATGCTTGTATTTTATCAGCTACATACTGCATATGCTGGAATGTATGTAAGAAAAATCTGAGGGAAAGGTTTTTCCATTTTTATCTGTACGCATTTAGTTAGTGTACTGATGGCATGGGCATGCTTGTCAAGCCATTTTACAGGTATACATGATTGCTAATACATGAAAATGGAATGCTGTGTGATAAATATGTACAAATGTTTCAGGGACAGTTCCTCTGATAGCACTTTTAGTATTTCAAGGATGATTTGTTAGCAAAAATGTATGATTTGCCTGTTCTGTTGAGGGGGAGCAAAGCTGAGTTACTGTTATGGCACAAACAAGGATATGTTGCTATTGTTAGTCTCCTTGTTTTGCATATAGCCTGTTTGTATTTCACATCTCTAGATAGTTTTATGTTCTATTTCTCTAGTGTGTAATACTGAGTGGCTACCTTTTCTATTTTATCTGGGAACAGTTATTTTGTAGTTACATAATACTTATGTGCATTATACTTCTGGTGTCTTTTAGGACACCTAGGAGCATGACACTCAGGCATTTCAATCCTCGGAGGCCCCCCCTTCCCTGATGCTGAGAATCAGGTGATAGTGGATGCCTTTAGGCAACATGTTGCTTTTCTGCTGGAAAGGGGACATGGAGATATGCCATGCAGGATGCATATTTGGTGCCAGATTGTTGTTTATGTGAATGCCGTGGGTGACCATGGCTGGACATACGAGCAGGTGTGCTTCAGGTACACTGACATGACCCCATCTGCACAGAGGAGAGCAGCTGCAGTGGGTTATGACCAGATGGTTACCAGGGGCTGCTATGGAGCCACCACTAACACCAAATGAGTTCCTGGCCACTTAAGGGATCCAGACAGCCCCCTGGAATGTGCAGAATACCATGTACTGGACATCGGCGCCAAAGTGTTAGGGACTGCAAGCTTGTCCCAGTAGGAGCTTCCAAGTAGGCTTTGCTATCTCAGCAGTTGAATACTGTTGTATAGTTAAATAATTAAAATCGATACACTACTACTGTGTCACAATTTTTTTTAGCGGGGGTTGAAGATTGCTACAGTTAACACATTTTGATTGATTAGCTTAGGTTCAAGTTATCAGCCAAGTTCTTGTTGAAAGTATAGTTAATGGACACGTAAAGGGGAAAAATATTTCTCCCTGTGTTTCTGTTAAATGTGATGATGTTGCCCTTATCTTTTACTTAACTTCTTCTAGGACCGTCTGGCTTGCATAGGAGAATTTTGCCTGCAATATGATTAGTACTGTTGAGCAATTTAAAAAATATTTTAGTGTGTGATGTTGATGTCAGGCCTGTTGTATGTCTTGCTGTACTGTCTGTGATCTTGAAAGTGGAAGTGTTGGGCCCTCTGCCACCTGATCAGCAGACTCTGATGGCGGTGGCCAAACAGGGTCATAGTCAGGGTGGTGCAGAAGTTGAAGCTGATGCTGAGGTTGACATACAACCATCCCATGCAATTCCATCAAATACAACCAAAAGGCCTATGTCTACCAATTCCAGTAAGCCCACAGAAATTTGACAGGTGGAGGGCAAGGCCATTGATCAGGGAAGTATGGTTACTGCAGCTTAAAAGCCTGTTGTCCCTCCTCTACCTGGTCCAGGTGTCCCTTCCCATGCCACTCAACATATGTTTAGGGCCATCATGGAGGCACAGGCACATTCCCATAGGTGCTGCAGACAAATGCTCAGGGTTGTAGATGTGGCACAAGCTGACATGCATGAGTCTGTGATGGAATGTTTGTTGGGAGGGAAGCGGCATCCACATGGGCAAAGGTCAGCCATATCACCTGCTGTCAGCCAACGTGGCCATGTTCAATCATGCTCCCATAGTGGAAGTGCTTTCACTGCTCAGTCAGTGGATGAGCTGTCCACACCCAGATATGTCAAGCCATGGGGTGATGTTCCTGGGCATCCCCATGAATGGAACTCATCCAGCAGACATCAGTCACATTCAGGTAGCAGCAGTGCATCTGACCGTGGGCATGGATGTACCAGTGCATCTCCTGGCAGAGCCAGTTCTCATAGTTGGTGATGACAATGAACTGACACCTCTACCATGCGCAGCTCACACCTGTCTGACATACCAAGATCTAGAGCTAGCACAGAACTTTGCTATGTTCATGCAGACACTCGCACACTAGTTTCATCTGGAGGACCCTTACAGACACCCACAACAGTTACATGGTTCAGCTGTGCAGCTTAAAACTAATTTTTTCTCACTGGCTATTTGTTGGTTTATCCAAATGTCTGCCTGTTTCTCTTTCACACACACACTCACTGACTTTTTGTGTCAGCCTAGGCTTCTTGCCCCCACACAACACCCTGTGCAAGTGATAAATGTACCATATCCTGTTTTCTATCTTTTGGATTCAGGGATACATAAGCTTTGTGTCTGATGCTCAGGGTGCATAGCTAACTTAGTATATCTGCATTTGTGCTGTTGAACTGGTAATTGTACCTTTGACTTATATTGGCCTTGGAAAGTTAGACAGTTGATAGCCTCAAAATTTCCCAAGGTTAGTCAATGATCTTGTGAGGGTTGCAAAGTCAGAAACTCTGATGTGTATCATTACTTTCTAACACCTCTCTTTAATGATTTTCCAATACAAATGTATGGTGCTAAACTGAAGGAATGCAGTAATCATCAGTCCTTTTGAGAGGTATGCCTGTGTGAATCTTTGATGCGTGAGGCCTTCTACTTAATAATGGACACACATAAGTCAAATATGTCTTTGCTGTCACATGTTAAGGTAATGTCTGTACAGATCTCCCACCTTTTACTTGCTTGGAATACCAAGTAATGAAATACAAGTATATGCCATACATTCACATTATTAAACAATACACTCCAGGTCCGGGACTTACCTTGTAAATGCAGCAGTTATCACAGTTTTAGTTCAGGGCTGACTGTCTGATGCAGCAGTACACAGCCAATACATGGGGAGGTAAAGGTTGTGTGAGTTGTCTGGCATCAATGTTACTATATGTATGTGTGTAGGAGGAAGGTTTTAGGCCCTTAGGTGGTGAGTAAGTGTGCTATGCATTGTCTCTTGGCCAATGCAAGAGCATACTGAGCACACCTACATCTGCCTACTCCCACAGCAGCTGGTGGTTCCCCCTCTGAACCCTAACCTGCCTGTGACTGTGGTGACCTTGGCATTGGTGGTGGGGGTTCTCCTTCCCCTTTCTGATCCTGCTGAAGCTGTTTTCACAGGATGATGTTCTGTAGCATGGCACATACTGTGAATATTTCTGTACATGTCCATGGATTGTACTTCAGGGCTTCCCCAGATGTGTCTAGGCACAGGAACACAAATGCATGCTATGATATTTCTAGTTTGAGCATTTGCCTCATTGTGGCATTCTTCCATGAGTCTGTGCACATTTCTGAGGAGGTGCCATCAGCCACAGTTCCAGTGCATAACCTGCATCCCCAGTAAATGACCCTGTGGGTTATCCCCCCTAGCAAACATGTACCAGATATGTGAGTCATGGTAACTGCCAGGGTTGCCAGCAGACATGTTCAAGATGATTCCCTTGGCATTACACATGATTTGGCAGTTAATAGAGTAGCAGCCCTTTGTTTATGTAGAGCCTACCCTGTTCCCCAGGTGGTGTCTTAATTATTATGTGTGTGCAGTCTGTGGTACCCAGTACTTCAGGGTAGTGTGCTACCCGGTAGAACTCCTGCATATTTCTGGAATCTCCTCAGGAGTACAGGGAAAATGTATGTGGTCACTGGCATGTTGTAGCATAGCAGTCAGGAATTGATGGATGATCCTGGATGCTGATGCCTGTGACACACTCAGCATGTCCCCTGTTGGTCTCTGAAAAGTTACCTGTAGCTTATAATATAAATGCTACCTCCACTGGGATGGGTTTCCCTCAGTTGGCCCTGGCACTGAGTTGAGGATGTCAGAGGTCGCAGAGTCCCTGTAGTGTATCCATATCCACCCTGTAGTGCTCTACAATTTCCATGTATTGTAGGTTGTGAAAAGTTAAACAGGGCCTGAAAACTCTTCTCCTTCTTGGCCTAGCTCTATTGGCAGCAGCAGCATTGGGTTCAGCCTGTAACACATACAAATGAATGAAAGCAGCAGTAGCAGCCCTTAACATTCTTTCCATGTAGACTCCTTTCCGTGAATGTATTCCAATAGGTTTTGGAATTGGCAGGGAAAACCAGCACAGACTTTACACAGTTGCTTTATAGCTTGTTGAGTAGCTACAGCATGTTGAATTGGTTGATTAGCATGAAGTTCAACTGCTTATCCCGTAATTAGCATGCCATAATGTTTACATTGTTTGCACAGTGGTGCGCACCTTTACACGGCTCTTAATGAGTCTAAAACTGGGCGATGCGCACACAGTTAAAATAGACCATGTAGGGTTTGTTGAATCTCTTCATAACTTTTAAACATAATGATGCTTTCTATATTATTTTTAAATGTTAGTGGTCTCACAGATATATACAAAAAAGAAAGGGTAGTGAACTATATTAAAAATGTAGAGTGCAAATAGCTGTGCTGTAAGATACACATTTGGAAAGAAATTAACATTTTAATTTGATAAAGAAAGGTTTTCAGAACTGTTTTTCAGTGAAATATGTGGCACAAAGGAAAAAATGAGTACTTATATTAATTGCAAAAGGAGCTCCAATAGTGATAGGAGAGGATAAAAACAATGGTAGAGTTGTAGTACTAAGGAGCTACTGGCAAGTGAGGATGATTACACTGCCATGTATTAATATTCCACCTAAAACTGCTATAATGGAGCATAAGAGAATTCTATGAGAGATTGGTTTTCATCTGGGAATATTATTTATAAGTGGGGACTGTAATTTGATTTGCAATAGTGAGGATGTGTCTGGGGGCCCAGAAGGGAAAAATATAGCAAAGGAGGGTAGATGTTTGAAGAAATTTATGAAAATAGTTGGCATGAAAGATGTGAACACAGTAGTAGGAGTACAAAGTGAATTTACATATTATTTCCCAAGATACAAAAACTGGGCTAGGCCAGACAGAACTTACATTTCACAGGAAAATGTGCATTTTATTGAAAGTGTTGATACGCATGCAATATCTGTTTCTGATCATGCACCAATAATTAAAATAAAACTACAGGGTAATAAAAATGAGACACTGGTGCTTTCCCACCTATCGGGTAGTGGAAATTATTCGGGAGTTATTGGAGAAGATAGACATTTCTTTTGAAAATATAGCTACGGAGTGGGATAAAATTAAAGTGAAGTTTAAAAATATGGTGGAAATAAGAGAGAGAGATATATGATTAAGAAATAAGAATTATTCAGAGGGACAAATGTAGAAGTATTGCAGAATAGGAGGAAATCTCACAGAACAAGAAGACCAGTTGCAGAATGCTAAGCAGAAAATAAAGGGTTACCTCAATAATATGCTGTTAACTGTTTTTTTGATGATAATGCCAGAGCACAAAAACGTTTAGAATGACAACTCAGGCAACAGAAAGTGTTATCACAAAGCTTAGAGGGCCTATAACAAGGAAGATAACAAGAAATCCTGTAGAGGTACTAGAAATATTTTGGAAATTTTTATGAAAGTCTGTATAAATCGGAGAAGAATGGAGATCAAGCAGTGGTACAGATGGAAATGTTTATCGACTAATTAAATATGCCAATGTTAGCGGTAGATGAGGCCAAGTTACTAACAGGATAGGAGGATATGAGAAAAAAAGGAATGTATAACTAATCCACAGAAAAGATCCCCAGGAACAGATGATATTCCTGTGGAAGTTTGGAAGCTGAGAGGGGGAAAAAATGGTAAAGATCTGGAAGGTATTGTTTAACAGTATTTTAAGAGGAGGAGAAGCACCAACACCCTGGAATAAAGCAGTGGTGGCTGTAAAACTAAAGAGGGTAAAGAACCATCAGATCTAGTTTCATACAGGCCCATTTCAATCCTAAACCATGATCATAAAGTGTTTATGTCTATAATGGCTGAAAGAATGGTAAAAGTGATGCCAAAATTGATATTGATCAATGTGGTTTTGTGGATGGGAGGCAAACATTTGACATTAACAGAACACTGATGATCCAGGGGGAAGCTGAATGTAAGAAAATGCCATTGTTATTGATGGGTCTTGAAGTACGGAAAGCATTTGACAGAGTAAGCTGGGAGTTTATGAGCAGGGCAATGGAAGCATTTGCATTTCCTGGTAAAATTATAAGGTTGATTAAAAGTTGTATGAGGGATCAGAGGTAAAAATTAAAGTGGGTGGGTTCCTGTTTTGTTTGAGCAGAGGAGCCAGGCAGGGGTGTCCTCTTTCCCATTTATTTGCACTGTATTTAGAACTATTTGCAAATAGAGTAAGATATTAAGAAATTCAAGGATGTAATTGGTATGGTAGTCAAGAAAAGCTGGCTCTATTTGTAGATGATATTATTTTATACCTGATAAAACCAGCAAAGACCATTTCATTGTTGTGGAACATTTTGAGACAGTTTTATATCTTTTTGGGATACAAAATTGATGAAACTAAAAGTCAGTAGCTGTAAATTATTTACCCACACACAAATTGGTTCATCAGTATCTATATTTATGGAGACATGATAAAATGAAGTACCTAGAAGTAGGGATTAAAAAAGATTCTGATGTGGCAGCTAAGGATATGTGGGAAGAGACTAAAAAGATATTACAAAATTGAGAAATTGGAAGCTGTTTATATGGATATGGATAGCAACATACAAGCAGCTAAAATGTTTTAGTCCCTTTAGATTTATACATAGGTCATGTATATTTTTATCAATCAGAGGAAAAGTTGTGGATAGCAATTAATAAAGAGCTGAACAATTTTATTTGGGAGGAGAAGACAGTAGTAGTCAAGTGGGATAAGCTGATTCTTCCAGTTGAACACGGCAGTTTGGGATTACCCCCATTTGAAGGTGCATTTCAGAGCTATGCAGTTAAGGCTCCTATACATAGCACAAGCAGAAACCTATAATTCAAAGTGGAAAGGGATGACGATAAAACAAGGAGGAAGCTCAAGAAACCAGGAGAGACTGGAATTTTGGATGTAGATACTTAAGGAGAATAGCAATAACCATATAGAATATTATAATCATAAAGTAGCAGAAAGTTTTCCAAGAACCAAGCCAACACAAGAATGGAGAAAGGAGGTTCTGCCGATAGGGATGACTGCTACTAAGGATACAGACAATAGGCAAGGGGAGGCTGGAATTTATTGGAGAAAGCTGGCAAAAGAGCCAAGATATTAGGAGCAAATAATTAGAGAGAGAAAGGTAATAGAATGGGAAGAGGTCAAGAATTTATTTGGACTGCAGGCTAGAGATTGCCTTCCCTATAAAATATTGATAGAATATAGGAAAAGTGAAAGAAATAGGGTGATCCCAGGTTGAAAGACCAGCACTGGTAGAGTTTTTCGTAGAATCTAGAACAAAAGCTGCTGTTAAAAAAGGAATAATTAGTAGACCATGCAAAATATTGCATGATAACTATGAGAATCAATCAGAGAAAGTAAGAAAGGATTGGGAAGATAGACTGGATAAGCAATTCACAAAGAAACAATAGGGCATATATGTATGTCTTCCAAATATGCAACAAAGTCTAGAAGATATAGGATTTTTGCTTGGAAGTGTTTACATATTTATTTTTATACCCCAAGTAGACAGCAAATGTTGGTGTTATGGGGAAGAAAGACATAACTGGGAACATATTTTCTGGGAGAGTAATGAGTTGGCAAACTTTAAATATTCACAGCAAACGGCTTTGTCAGAGATGCTGGGTGAGCAAATTGTTGTAATGAAGGAAATGATTTTTTGAGCTATGATACAGAATCAGAATTACCTAGATATAGTAAGGCCTTGGTGAGTCTAATTATGGTGGCTACCAAAAAAGCAATTACTAGAAAATGGAAATCAAAGTCTCAATCAACTATACTAGAAGTAATGAATATATTAGCAGAGATAAAACAACTGGAATCTTTAGAAAAGGGTACAAGCAAATTATATAGAGAAAATGTGAATTGTGGGAACAATACATGCAGAGGAGGAATGAGGTTTAAAGAAAGGCAGGATTTGAATGAGCTATGCAATGTGTGACTGACAACTGGATAGATTATAAGTGATGTATAATGTTTGCAACTAAGGTTATGTCAGTATGGTTTGTGATGTATAATGTTTGCAGCTAAAATTATGCCGATATGGTTTGTTTTCATTTATATAGATGTATGATTGCCTATGTCATAAGTGATAATTTAATAAAGATGTTTCTTGGTAAAAAAAGACCTTCAGGAATTCTAGACAATTGTTTATTTTATATGAAGGGTAGAGAAAGGATTGAAACAGACACTTTTTAAATGATTGTCTCATGCTACTTATTTTTTGTTATTCTCACCATAGCAAGATGCTTCCAGGCAAAGCCAGGGCCCACCATACCAGGGCTTTGGTTTCTTCTATGACTTTTTAGAAAAAGGTGGATTCTAGAAATATTCTAGAGATAATAACATGGTCATCTGTGCGCACCTTTACCAAGTACTATAATCTAGGTTATTTCTCTAGGTCCAGAGCAGACATTGCTTAGACTATCCTCCAGGGGCTCCTGGACCCTGACCCTTCTTCCTCCTCCCTTTTATTCTAAGCTCCCTTCCCATATTGCCTTGGCTAATGCAACAGTGATCTAATGACTGACATAGTACATTTGTGTAAATAAACAAAACTTTGAATAGCATTTTAGTAATGGTTCTGCTAACTACTATACCAATGAAGGGCTTTGGCTTTATACATGAAACTGAAAAATGGAGATGTCCTTGCAATATGAAAAAAAAACATAAGCAGTGCATTTTCTAATGATGCACTGCCATGAAATGGAATATAAAGAAATACAGTTAAGGTTTGTTTTCAGGTGACTGCATTAATATATGAATCTACCTCATAGCAAAGTAAGAACCTTTATGTTTTCAAAGAGGTGAGGTAGTGTGTTTAACTTTAAGAAGTTAGCTTTGAAGCCTGTGTCAGTGTTCAAAATTACACAACTTGGCCTGGTATCCTGTAACTATTATACAGTCTGAAGTACATGCTGACTCGGTTGGCTACATATATCTGATGCCTATTTCTTCATTTCTGCCATCCTGATATACCAGATTTGAGACTCTGGGAAGTGTTCTACTACCAGAGTGAGCATTTTAATAAAATGATAGTCAGAAATAATATCCAATATGAAGGATAAACAATAAATAGCACTTTCAGCCTGATCTATACAGTCAAACATGATTACAATAATTTTCTCTTAGCATCCGCAGTCTGGTGGGCAACTAGACAACCACAGAGCAAATAAAAGCTTAGAATACAGTTTTATGTGGGCGACTTTACAGTGAACTGGGACATCAGTTATAAGACCAAGCTGTTCACCAGGATAGATAAAGGACTATATTGCTTTGAAGAGCAACCATCTTCTGTTGTATATCTCGGGCAGTGCAATGAATCTGACCAGTCTTGAATGACACAGTGACCATAAATAACTTGTTTTAGTGCAGACAATATTGGCTGGATTGAAACAACAGCAGAAGACAGTTTTCTAACAGAGATCATTGGCACCTCAGGGTAAATGTCCATGCATTATGACACTTTGATAAGCTTCATAAAATTTAACTCTGTTTTCGTAGGTTTAAAAGATTTGTTTGTGGAACGTAATGGAGAGAAAAAAAGCAGGACACCACCAGGCCAAGCATATAAATGACCACAAAACAAACTGAATAACAGTATTACCACTGAAAACATGGTTTAATAAAAATAGATGAAGCACTTTCATCTTACAAACCAGACTTCATCAGAATCAAATAAATTAGTCACATTTCCCCCATTTTAAAGGCCCCCATCAAGTCATATGACCCTTCCTTAAAATGATGATAACCTTTTCATAAAACAAACACTCCATGCAACATTCTGTAAAGTATGAAGGAAAATGTAAGTGTATTGGGGGGTACAAGTATGTGACAGGATGCATGAACCTGAAATGTATTGTACATAGAGACGTGACAGACTGCACATAGTGGAAAAGTACTGAGAAGAGAGACTGTTTGAAAGTAGTAAACATGTCTATATATGGAAATGCATCCGATTTTCTTTTTCTGCCTAGAGATGTGATTACATCATGTTACTTTAGAGCTAAGAGGAATGTTCCTATTGGTTAATCATGCTTCCAGTATTCCCATTTGCTCAGTGTTACTTGTCTAATGAGTCAGCATTAACTGTCTATATAAGCTACAGTGTTTGTTCTGGGAGTCACCCTGGTATTTTCCAGTGGGTCCTGCACGTGTAATAAAAGTTGCTGAATGAGAGGAAGTCTTTTTGTCTTTTATTTTACAATTTGGTACCGTTTACTTGGATCTAATCCAACAGTGCTGCGGTCACTCAAGGCTAGTTTATGGGCGCATGACAAGATTTTGTCTTTTCTTACAGTATCTCCACCATTGCCTTGTTTGAACGAGAAAAAAAAAAAAAAGAAAAACAATCTGTACAGCAATCACATGGTGCCTTAAATAGATTTTATTGCATTTTCCTCTCTTTAATGGTAAGTGGCATGATTTTCTTTCTTTTTGTGTACGAGTCTGATGTACGCTTGAGGGATTAATCGAAAAATTCTGGTGACATAAGTATGCATGTATGAGTGTGGGATATTACAGCCTTGACCGTCATTTTTTTTTCTGTGTCAAACAGATTAAATAGAACTGATCATTATTGATCATGGGAGCGAGTGTGGGAAGTTTAAAGGAGCCAGAAAAAGGAACTCCTGCAGGTTATATGTATTTTCACGTGTCCCGTGACAGTTGTTTGTATTTGTCTCAGTGGGACTCCCTCACAAAGGATGATGGTAAATTTGCTTTCCCCAAACAAGGAACTTTTAATAGAGATGTTTTATTACACTTGCAAACTAAGTTAAAAAAAAAAAAAGGGAAAAAGTTCCCAGGACCGTGCTGGGCAGTGTTCAGTGACTGGATGACTGAGGTGAAAGATAGAGAAAAGGACTTCATTGTTTCTAGTTTAAAAAATAGTCAGGAGAAACTTAAATGTCAATTAAGGGGGTTTGGCCTATACAGCAAAAAAATTAGATGTTGTAAATGGCAAACCTCTGAAGACCCCCTGTCAAAGGTCTTTATCCGGTGGCAGAACTGTCTAAACTGCAAGTCTCCGAATCATCCGAGGATGATAATGTATGTTTTCCTCCTCCACCCACTGCCCCACCGACATATGAACAGGGAATTCACCTGCCTCCTGATCCACCACAACAGCCGGACATACAACAACCGGCACAACATCAGGTACATCAAGTGCAACAACAGCCGGAAGTTCAGTTGGAGGAGCAGACAGTCCGCCGAAAAGCTGCCTCACGACAGCAAGTCCCAGATTCCACTTCTGAGGCTTCTGGTGAACACCAGTCATGTGATCAAAGAGAAAGAAGAAGGGATAAAAGGGAAAAACATAGTCATCAAATGTACTTTCGACCTAAGTCTAGATACCGAAAAGGGGGGAGATACTACCGTTCCTACCATCAAAACCCTTCTGGCGAGTTTCCGATACTGAGGATGGTTATTTTGGCCCAGATAAATTTAACCCCGACTCCACCCTCTCTTCCTCTTCAGAAGATGATGAACATATGATGCCACTCAGAGAAATACCCAACCCAGCTCATAGCAGGGATAATCAGGCTCCCACTACTATTGTACCTCATGCGTGGTCTGCAGTAGATTTCCAAGCGATCACGAAGTCGCTGCCATCAATTTGTAGCAATCCAGCAAAATTCCAAAGAGTTCTTGCAGGTCATGTAAACCTCCAGAACCCAACAATTGAAGAAGTTTGGGCCATACTCCAATATGCTGTCCCTCCTGATCTGTTCAAAAGAATATGGGATCATGCCAATGTTCCCAATCCCATCCCCAAGCAGGGTACACAAGGAAACAATGGGTTTGAAATAGTACGACAACGTCTAATAGACACCATTACTGTTATTGTCCCACCAACTCCTAACTGATCAAAAATCAAAGCAGTAGTGCAAAAAGAAGACGGGTCCATTGAAGATTTCCTTAACCGGTTAACAGAAGCCTTCTATGCGTATTCCGGTTACCCAAAGCCTACAGAAGGCCCAGCTGCTAGAGGTCTGTCTGCTACCTTTGTTGATGGTCTAAACCCTCTGCTTAGGGATAAACTAAAGGAGGTCTGTCTTAATTGGCACAGCCTAGGCCTGCATGAACTAGTCACTCAAACCCAATACCTGTCAGATTGGTTACCCCAGCAGCAAAAGGAATTACAAAATCAACTATTAAATGCCCACATTCATATGTTCACTGCTTTCAGGCAGAGAGGGGGACGAAGGGGCAGGAGAGGGAATTCTCAAGGAAGAGGTAGGGGCAGTCAAAATCACATGGTTTATAACATCATCACATCATCTTTACCTATTTATGCGTGAACAATTTCATATGTTTATGAGAGGTGGATATATGGGATGTTTTACTGACATTTCACCACTGATGTTAAGATTACAGATGCACTCAACATAATTGGACTGAGTTGTGTGATCTCAATATGGTGTTATCATCTTTATTCATCAGTCCAAGGAATAGACTCTCTTGATTCGTTGGGTGAGTGTTTGGTAAAATAAGACATCGCTCCCTATTCTGACACATGGAAACAAGCTGAACTTTGGATTTATATTTATATTCGTTCCTACTATTTGTCCGTTTCAGACTACTTTCATCATTAGCTGAAGTTTGTTCAAGTGGATTATTTTGTGGGATTCTATGCTTAGGAATGGGTGTGGCAAAGCATATTTTTGGCTCTAAGGTGTTTTGAATTTAACTCAAATCACATTGAAGGCATAGACTGATGGTAACTGTATTGTCTTGCATTTGTAATTAATATATTTACTGCAAGTGTGGGTGGTGTTTGAATTGTTCTGGTGTTTGAGAATTATACATATGGAGGTGAGCTTAATGATGGCATGGCTCATATATATGTTTCCATTGGTTTGAGGTTTATGAATATTCAGGGATTGTTATCCCAGGACAGCTGTTGAATTTTGGACTGGGATTTCTACCTAAAGATATATACATTTCCTGATATTCCTTGGAATCTCCATTGATTGCAATTTATGGACTATACTGGCCTTTTTCATTTTTGAAAACATTTTTTTGAGATCTTTTTGACATTTTTCTAATACATTTGGCATTGACTTACAAGTATTTGTGATGATATATGTATGCCTTATTTTAATAATCCATATGTTTTTGTCAGCAATATTCACACACACACACACACACACACACACACACACACACATATATATATATATATATATATATATATATATATATGTGTGTGTGTGTGTGTTCACATCTCTATGTTAATCAATTGTTGGACATTATAAGCTTCTCTTAGATATAGGCTTTTTCTATACTATGGCTATTATTTGAACAGAATTATTTGCATTATTGATGTTGACTGTTTATATCTGGCTGGGAATTTTTAGTGGTCTATTAATCAATATAGATTTGTGCCTTTTTGTGTATTTGGGCCTATTTATTTTGTGGGGGGTGAACATCATAGCTTGCGAACTGCTATTTTGGACCTATATATCTTATAGGGTTTGGCAATGATTAATACTTAGTATGGATTTTTCCAAACTTCTACAAGGTCTATCAGCAGACCGTGATGATTTATTAACCTTTGGGCTTGGGCCTAATAGTATGGAAGGAAATACTTCAGGTTCTTTGAATCCCAAGGATATTTCTGCTAATATCTGTTAAATTGACTAAGTGCATGAAATCTCTGAGGACTAACCTGTGGTACCTTAAGTTATTTAAGGCCTATAAGGTTCAAGGGATTTCCCCTCATGGGCTCCAGGTTAGAATACAACCATGGGTCAGTATGATGGATGATATATTGTTGGATGATTGGACTCAGGCCCAACACAAGGCCTCAATGATGTTTGTGGATACTCTCATTCTCCACAAAGAAAGGACCATTGATAAATTTTGTGCCAAAGTACATTCTAGTTATGAGGAGGTGAAACAGTTTGAGGGTGAGCTGTTTTTCACCAAATATTTCAATCAGTTAGCCAAGGACTTGTTGGTCCTTGAACAACAACTGAAAAATAAGAAGTTACATAAGTTTAATAGAGATGTGATGGATTGTGAAAGGGGCAAACCCTTTGGGGTTCAACAGAAAAATGTCAGATTTGCTAATTCCGATAGGAAGAAATCAGGGCCAAATAGAAAAAGACCACGTTCAATACTTAAAAAGGGCCATAATGGACCCAGCGGCACCTCAGGGGATGAGTCTTCTTCAGCCACCAATATTGATTTCACCCCTCTTTCTGAGTCTCCCATTGCTAAAAGACGCCCTAGTAATGACCCTTTAGGGGGAGCAGATGCAAGGGTGTGAGGAAACATAGGGCAAATAAACAATTTGCAACAGTTGTTGGATCTAATAATACCCCAGTAAGTTTAAAGAATAATGTACATAACATTTCTAGTTATGTTCTTTCAGAAAGTGAATTAGAGCTACTTAACAGAGGTTTGAATTTTGTGCCTGTTTTTTTTTTTTTCATGAAAATTCATTGGTTAATGATGTTTTGAATTTTTGCTGACTATTGAATCTAAGACTTTTTTTTTGGGGGGGGGATAATGACAACACCCAAATATCTACTGATTTTCAGTTTCATAGGTCTAATTTTATTCCTCCGGTTGACAAATATGTGGGGGATGGACAATTCTACATGGGTATGCCATTAGATCCTACATTACAGTTCAAAAAAGAAATTGATACTTTTCTTAATCTTGCTTTGGAGGAGGGTATTATCAACAAGAAAACTGTTTTATCATTTAATAGTTTCTGACCCTCAATCACAATATTTGTATCTCTTACCCAAAATCCACAAGAATTTGTCCAACCCCCCGGGGAGACCTATAGTCTCTGGCCATGGTTCAGTGACTGAACCATTGTCAGCCTTTTTGACGAAATATCTACAGCCTCTGTTGCATCTTGTTCATGCTAGAATTCAGGACACTACATTTTTTTTTATAAATTATTGACAACATGCAATTAGAGCCTGAATGGCTAATGTGCACTTTGGATATGTCCTCATTATATACCAATATTCCACACTGGGCTGGGTTTGAGGCTTTGCAGTTTTGGTTGGATCAGGCTAACATTTACCCCCCTGGATTCAACACATTTTTGGTTTGTTTAACTGAACACGTGTTGACCAAAAATGTTTTTTAATTTTTTGGTAGATGTTTTTGGCAAGTTAAGGGTACAGCCATGTGGGCATCTTTTGCCTCCATTTATGCAGATCTGTTCATGGGCTATATTGAACATCCGCTCATCTATGATGATTCACATAATTTATTTCTTTTAGAAATTGACATCTGGCAATGCTACTTGGATGATTGCTGGATGATGTGGAGGGGTGATATGTTTTTTTTTTTTACAGGAATTTGTGGAATACCTTAACCAGAACAAATGGGGCATACAATTTACTTTGAGTGCCAGTAAAGATACCATCACTTTTTTAGATGTGACTGTTATTAGGGATTTAGACCATACCCTAAAAACTGAGGTTTTTCGTGAATATCCTCAGTACAATACCTTACTACATGCTGTAAGTCATCACCCCCCCCCACATCATCCGCAATATACCCAAGTCCCAATTTTTGAGAATACATTGCATTTGTTCTACACAGGACTCTTATGCCCAGTATGAACAAGATCTGCATAATCGTTTTATCCAGAGGAGATATAAGGATAGCAATATTTGTCAGGCCAGGGATTATGTTAGACAACAATCCAGATCAAACTTACTACAATATAAAAACAGTCTGATGTTGACAAAGATGGACAATAGCCCATTCGATTGGTAACAACTTTTGGCCAGAATTTTCAAACTTTAAATGGGTTATTAACCACCAACATTGGGACATCTTAAAAGCTAATGTTAAGCTCAATGAAATTCTCTCCTCCACATGTTCATTTTCTTTTCGTAGGTGACCCACTTTATGATCCCATTTTAGCCATTACAAATGCAAGGTTCCACCCTCACTTCATCAGCCTACTATATTTGGGGACAAGGTTAAGGGATGTGTACCTTGTAGACATTGTTCCGCATGTCCCCACATATTTAAAACTAGTGCTTTCACCAGCTCTAATACTCCCAAGGTCTATGACATTTTGTGTTTTGGGAATTGTAGTTCAGAATGGATTGTTTATTTGGCTACCTGTTCCTGTTCGGTGTTTTATGTTGGGCAAACATCCAGAACACTGAGGCTTCGGATATCCGAACACCTCAGTGAGATCAGGAACAGGAGAGCCACAAATGCTTTGTTTAAGCACACCTTGGTTCACAAAACAGCTAGGTTTACATTTATTGTCATTGATAGAGTTCAGGGTTGGAATCTTTCTAAAGTTGGTTAGCACACTATACTAAATAAGGAATCAGGTTGGATCATCAGGCTAGGGGGTCTGTTTAAACCTGGTCTGAATGAGTTGTCATAATGTTTAATCCAACCAATAAGATTTGTGAATGCTAATGATGTTATCTATTTAAGGATCAGGCATTTTTAATTGTGTTGAAGCACTGAGGAAGGCTGTTGCCGAAACTGGTATGCTATTTGTTTGTTTGCTACCTAAGTAAACTATTTCAGTTTTCAACCCAGTTGTGCTGGACCTTTTTGGTTTTTTATTCATTGCCTTGGTTGGTTTGGTCCATGCACATACGTATGTGTGGGTGCTTGTGTTTGCATTCAAAATCACAACCAAAGTTATTCTGGTAATCAGCAACCCCAGCAGTTGACCTAACAGCAGGAATCTGAGTGCTATAGCTGTAAGCAAACAGGCCATTGGAGAAATAACTGCCCATATCTTGCTCCAATGCTGCAACTTCCCGTCCAAAATAATCAGTATGCATCAGGGACATCACAACAGGCCAATCCTTTTTCACAACAGTGGAACTTGGCCTGGACCCCACCTAATTTGTCTGAAGGCCATAGTCAGCCTCAAGCTCAATAGGGATCCCCTGAACAGTCTCAACAGCAATTGTTTTCCTTGCTTCTGGTAGACCAAGCTGGACCTTACGTCACATTGACTCTCAAAAATGGTAGACACCCCTTTTTAATAGATACCAGAGCTACCAAATTCATGCTGATCTCATCCACCGCAGTAGGTATTACTCTTTCAAACAAATCTACTAAAGGAGTAGGAGTCTCTGCAATGCCCATAGAATATCAAGAAACCGTACCAACTCCGGTTACCTTGGGTCCCCTACAGGAGGAACATGCTTTCCTTGTAGGACTGTCTGCACCACTAAACCTTTTAGGCAGAGATTTGCTCTGCAAAATGGGGGCTGTAATTTTTTGTACAGAAGATGGTGTCTTTTTGCAGGTGCCCCAAGCAGTCACAATGAAGCCCTTATCCTACTTAGTGACTCAGTACCTTTACAAGTCCTGACAACTCCAGACCCATTGATGATAAAACATTTAGACTCGCTACCTGCCTCCCTGTGGACAACCCATGACAATGATGTTGGCTTACTAACATCCACCACTCCTGTTCATATAACTTTAAAAACCCGGTGCTCAGTTACCTACTGTGCCTCAGTATCCACTTTCTAAAGAAGCAGAACAAGGCATCCAACCAGTAATATCCTCTTTAATAGAGCAATCCATAATCGTCCCTACCGTGAGCCCATGCAACACATCAATTCTCCTGGTTAAAAAAATGGGTAAACAGGCCTATTGTTTTGTGCAAGATCTCCGGCAAATCAAAAAGGCCATTTTACCGGTCTTCCCAGTGGTACCTAATCCTGCCACTATCCTTAGCTGTATTTCCCCAGTTGCCGAGTACTTCACAGTAATAGATATTTCTTCTGCTTTCTTCTCCATACCGGTCCATGTAGATAGCCAGTATCTGTTTGCCTTTATGTACAAAGGGCAACAATATACTTGGACAAGATTGCCACATGGGTATGTTGAGTCCCCTACACTTTTCTCCCAAGAAATGTTCCGACAATTACAAGACCTTAAATTGCCAACCACTTCAGTCTTGGTTCAGTATGTTGACGATATACTTATCGCTTCCATGACCAAACAAGCTTGTCTAAATGACTCACTACTGGTACTTTGGTTTCTGGCTCAGTGAGGATTCAAAGTTAATAAGGCTAAGTTGCAGTTTTGCCAGTCCAAGGTCCAGTACTTAGGTCACATTATTTCGGCCGGCTCTCACCATGCCCTACCCTCATACATTCAAGCCATTCAGCATACCCCTAGGCCCACCACTCAATGGCAATTGCGAGGATTCTTAGGACTAGAAGGGTATTGTAGACAGTGGGTTCCCAATTTCTCTGAACTTTCAGGGCCACTCTTACCTTTGTTAAAAAAGAACATAACTGACCCTCTGCCCTGTTCTGATGAACATGAAGCTGCATTTCAAGCTATTAAATCTGCTCTAATGAACTCGCCTGCTCTGGGTCTACCCGATTACAATAAACCATTCTTTCTATTTTGTTTGTAATGAAACAAGTTTGCACTAGGCCTCTTGGCACAACCACGAGCAGGAGGTTATAGACTGGTGGCTTATTACAGTACCCAATTAGACCCAGTAGTGGCAGGATACCCTCCCTGCCTGAGGGCAGTGGCAGCAGCAGCATTGTTAGTAGAAATGGCGGGTCTCTTAACATTGGGGCATCAAACCATGCTAGCAGTACCACATGCTGTGCAACTCTCCTTTTAAAACCTAAAACTCAGTATCTTTCGACAGCCAGACTTACGAAATATGAAATAAACTTAATTAGTAACCCGGCATTACAAGTTGTTCACTGCCCACCACTAAACCCAGCCTCTTTGAATCCAACTAATACTGAGCGAGAACCCCATGATTGTTTGTGTGTTGTTAATTCTTTGCTTCCTCCTAGAATTGATCTTGCTGATACCCCATTAAGTAATCCTGATTATGTATTTTTTCGTGGATGGGTCCTGCTTACATGATGAATTTGGTCAATTGACAGCAGCAAGGGCGGTATGCTTCCCGCATTACATAATTTCTACCAGTAAATACCACCAGGTACCTCGGCCCAAGTTGCTGAACTAGTGGCGTTAATGCATGCATGCAAGCTAGCAGAAGGAAAAGCATTCACCATCTACACAGACTCTAGATATGCCTATGGTGTTCCACATGACTTTGGAACTTTATGGGGAGAGGGAGGATTTTTAACATCCTCTGGAACTATTATAAAACATGCCTTTTAGGTAGATGCCTTACTCTTGCATTCAAAAATTGCTGTTGTGAAATGTGCAGCTCACCAATTAGTTGACTCCTTTGAAAAAAAGGAAATGCCTTAGCTGATTTTGCTGCCAAACAGGCTGCATTAAATGTTGCTGTTCAGGGAAATATTTTGCAGCCTATTTATCAACAATCTGTACAAACTTCCTTGTTTACACATGATGTTTTAAAAGCTTTGCAGCATAAAGCTACAGAAGCTGAGAGAGAGACCTGGCAGAAAATTTCAGTGCTTTAAAAATGCACAATCTATTTGGCAACATCCTGATGGCAGACTTGTCTGCCCCAAATCTATGCACCTTTTTGTCATAAAGGCTTACCATTTACCTTCCCATATTGGAATCCAGGCTTTACTAAAACTGATTCTCCAGGACTGGCTTGCCCCCTCCCTCTCAGCTTCTGTACACCATTTTGTAAATACATGTTCAGTATGTTTGCAACATAACATTGCGAAAGGGACTAAAGCCCATCCTCAACCTGCACCAAAACCTCAGGGGCCTTTTTGTTCTTTGCAATGGGATTTTATTGAACTACCACCATGCACTCACTTTAAATATGCATTAACTGTTGTGAATGTTTTCTCCGGTTGGTTAGAAGATTATCCTTGCGCCAAAAATGATGCTGTTTCTGTAGCTAAAAAGTTATGTTATGATTTTATCCCCAGGTTTGGGGTACCCTGTACTATTTACTCTGACAGGGGTACGCACTTTACTGCTCAGTTGACTCAGGCATTGTGCTCCATGCTGGCTATAACATTAAAATTTCACTGTCTTTACAGACCTCAAGCATCTGATATCGAGCAGCTGAATAAAACCCTCAAAAACCACCTAGTTAAGCTCACTCCTGAAACTGGCATGACATGGGTGCAGGCCCTTCTTTTAGCCTTACTCTCAAGTCCACCCTACTAAAGGCCTTTTTCCTCATGAAATAATAATGGGACATCCCATGCATCTCCCTATGACTCCACCTCCACCCTTTTCTGCAGCTGATGACTTTGACACCAATGTTTTGCTCTACTGACAATCTCGTTTCTGTCTTGCAGCGATACCACAAACAAGTTGCAGTGGCCCAGCAATCTTCAGATCCTTTCCTGGAGCCCTCTTTGCAACCTGGAGACTGGGTTTATGTCAAGTCATTTTCTCGAAAAACCACTCTCCAGCCTTGTTGGAAAGGACCATACTTAGTACTCCTCTCTACTTCTTCAGCTGTCTGCCTTCAAGGCTCCCCTGTGTGAATCACATCACACGTCAAAAAGGTTGAACCTTCAAACTCACAGCAACCTCTTCCATTTACAGCACCTGTTCCTAAACCTATCACATCTCATACCAGAAGTAAAACTACCACTCTGCACGACAATGAATGTTGACAAACAGTTACTCTGCCTTGCAGCTCCTGCATTATCTCCTGCCTCACCTGTGCAATGAGCTTTTCCTCAACGTTACTGGACAGCCATTCTCATCAGCATCCTTATCGTGTTACCTTTTCTGGTCTGGCCATTCCTCTTCACAGCAACTACTGTGCCCCTTCAAAAGCGAGCAGCCTGGCACTCACCAAGCCATCAAATATGCCTATGCATCTGCCCTCAATGTTTCAAACTGCTGGGTTTGCTCGGCCCTCCCTACTGTGTATGGGGGATTGTTATTAGATGCGTCCCTGCTGAATGCAAATGAAACCTGGACTAATTTGTTGTACAATACTAAGAACGTTACCTCCAAAGACAAAATAGCATTACATCTGTTCAACCGCAAAACTAACTGTGTTTTTTCAGAAATCAGGCAAAGTCAAGGTAGGATGGAGCTTTTGCAATGTGACAGTTTCTTACAAATGTACTAATGACTCATCCTACTGTAATACAACTTATGATTCATTCTGCGAACTGGTAGATAAAATGCTTGAAGAAGTAAGAAATGATTCCACCTTGTATCAACAGCTGGGAATAACGGACAAAAAGGTGTTTCACTCAGAACAAAGCTATGTATACAGTAATATTTCCACTAAATTGGAAAATTGTTACTTTGTATGCAGCCGAAGGACCTACAAATGGCTGCTGGGAAACTGGTCCGGCAGTTGTTTCCTAGGCTATCTAGTCCCAAGTATACAACACACAACTTCATTACCACAAGGAAAAATACGCAACACTCGAATTGTGGAAGCCTACCAATCCAGTGGGAAAAGTGGATGATTCTTGGATTTATCATCATGACCTTGCCACGCAAGTACCAAAGGACTGGCCCACATGGATCTGGGAAATGATGTCATATCCTGGGCCGGTATTATACCTGCTTATGGAGTTGTAAAATCAATCTGGGAACTGAGAAAACTTTCTAAACTCCTTGAAGTCTTAAGCAATGCTACCTTTTCAGCTTTAGAACTAGCGACTGATGAACTGACTGCCATGAAGGCTGTGGTCCTCCAAAACTGCATGTCCCTTGATTTTGTACTTGTTACGAAAGGTGGTACTTGTGCTTTAATCCAAGAGGAGTGTACATTTAGTCACGACAATCAGCATGAAATTGAGAGTCAACTTGAACTCATACAAAAGGTTTCTGAACTCTCTGAAGCAGAAAAGGCCAATAGCTCCACTTGGGCTTGGCTAACCAACCTCTTCTCCAGATGGGGAGGAGGTCTACTCAAACTGATTTTAACAATTGCAGTATTAATTATTTTTGTCTTTTTATTATTGTTTATAATAAAACTATGTGTCTTAAAGCTTATGTCTTCTAAAACAAGTGCCAAAAATCCTAACTTTTATATGTCTGCAATAATTGATGTCAAGAAAGAAACAGTATTCATGATGAGGTTGAAAAACTCAATAATATGGTCATGTTAGAGTTTGGAAAAATGTATGAGGAACTAAATGGTGATGCTTACATAGCATCAAATGGGGGATTGTAAAGTATGAAGGAAAATGTAAGTGCATTGGGGGTACGAGTATGTGACAGGATGCATGAACCTGAAATGTATTGTACATAGAGAGGTGACAGTGTGTAGTGGAAAACTACTGAGAAGAGAGACTGTTTGAAAGTAGTAAACATGTCTATATATGGAAATGCATCCGGTTTTCTTTTTCTGCCTAGAGATGTGATTACATCATGTTACTTTAGAGCTACGAGGAATGTTCCTATTGGTTAATCATGCTTCCAGTATTCTCATTTGTTCAGTGTTACTTGTTTAATGAGTCAGCATTAACAGTCTATATAAGCTACAGTGTTTGTTCTGAGAGTCACCCTGGTATTTTCCAGGGGATCCTGCACATGTGTAATAAAAGTTGCTGAACGAGAGGAAGTCTTTTTTTCTTTTATTTTACATATGTTAAAATGTAATGCAAAAACATCTGTACAACATTTAATATATAATACAAAATAAGTCTTTTAAAACAAACTCAATACTTGCATTGATTTTAATTTAAGAATAGTCATAAAAGAGGAATAATCATTAAAGTCCGGGCATTTTTTCAGCATCAGTGATCAACTATCATTTTAATTTGTGTTTTTTCAGGTCGTCTTTGCAGGGACCCTCTTGTACATGTGTCTCAACTTTTTCAAGAACCTGGAAAACAAATCCATGACCTCAGTCATTTTTAATATGTCTATAAAGTACATTAGATGTATTCATACATCCTGGTTCTAAGGCACCATTCTGTTTTTGCAATGTAAAATGCTGTATATTTCTCACAGACAGCCACATAGACCATCCCTTTGATTCCACAATTAAAATGCCCATCCATTCCAATAATCCTCTACCATTAATGTAAATATTTTCTCCTTTTATAAAATAACATTGCTTGCAATTCCCACACTTTGTTTTAGTACTAGTAGTACTCCTCTCCTTATTTTCCATTAACTTTTTGAAATTAATACCCTTCTTATAAATGTCTGACCATGAACATATTGGCACTATAAAATGAAGAAAAAATCTGAGACTTAATGATTATTTCTCTGTTATGAGTGTTGAATTAAAGTCATTACAAGTATGGAGTCATTACAAGTTTATAGAGTTTAATTTGCCTATTTTTTGTTGTATATTAAATTTTGTAGAGATGCTTTTCTATTCTGTTTTATAAGACAAAAGTGCTTAATCTGTTTTTATAAACCGTGTTTTCAATGGAACTCCAACTGTTCACTTTGTTTATTTTGTGGTCATTTTTGTGCTTGGTGTGGTGTGCCCTGCTTTTTCAGTTTAATAGTTGGATTTAGCTTGTTACTTGTGTTAGGTAATGAAGATATCATGACATTTCTGAGCTGTTATTAATGGTATTATAGATTACACTTGTAAGCATTCATTATCTCTCTTTAACTATGAAGAATCAGGCTTGGCCTTTTATGTATGCTGTGACACCCCTCAATCCTCACCACTGGCAACAGTGAGAGACGTACACAGTGGGAGGATGACTAGTACACACACAGTAAAATACAATTTTCCTTCAAGAGCACACAGAGATCACAGTCAGTCTAGGGAAGGTTTCTTGCTCTTTCTGCAGATCCCCAATAAGACTCCCCACTGGCACTGCTATAGGGTTGAGATCTCAGCTGAGTGGCCAATCTAAGACCTCCAGCACCCTCTCTGTCCAACCAGTGCTTCGTGTCCCTGCCCAAGTAGCTGACACACACACACTTTGAGATTTGACTGATATACAAACACATACACACACCTGGGAAAGGTTGGCATAGGTTTACTAGCTATGCCCCCTTCTGCCCAGACTAAAATGTAGTACCAGCTGCCATCAGCCACCCTTATGTATCAACTACTATAAAGCCCTTGCAAAGGGTGACCAATCTTACTGTGTAATATTACTATTAATCCAAATGGTAGTTTTGACCAAGACTTGTAAGGCTATTTAAGCGTGGCCTGTACAATGTCATCAAATACATATGCAAGTACTCTCAGAGCTTAAATATGTCTCACAAATATCAGCCACAAAGACGGGTTTAAATACATTTAATAAATAATAAAAGAACAAGACAGTACTCAGAAAACAAACACAGTTACTTCATAGTTCAAAATCACAGGAAATATTTTAAAACAACATTACAGGACAGTCTCAAATAAATACAGAAAATATCTAAACCTATCTTTACTATATTCCTATCTATATCTAAAATAAATTACTTTTCCCTAGTTACTTACTATTAGCAAGGCAAGTGCAGATGGTGATGATGATGGATGTTGCCAGGTCAAATACAAAATGTCTAGTCTCTCTCTCTGAGACAGTTCTTAAATTAATATCAAATATTAATGCTGAGTCAGCTTGGATGACATCACTCTTTGTCACCTGCCTTCAGTTCCCAGGCTAACATAAACTAACATCTCTGTGTTAAAAATGCATATCTCTCAGATGTGTAGCTGCTAGGAAGTCATAAAGCAATGCAATGGTTTACATTTTAAACCTAGTAATTACTTTTCTCCAAGACAATAGAAAGAAACTTCTAGCCCTAGACATCCTGTCTCCTTGCTGCATTAACTAACTTTTATAAGCACATCATAAAGCACTTAATTTCAACTTATTTTCTTGACATTTTGTAAGTTAATCTATGTTCCAGCAGAGTATGCTGTGGTTACATTCTTGAAGCTCAGTACATAACATGCAGATCTGATGTTAACCTTCATTCATTCCTTACTGATGGGTTATCGGTTCCATTCTCTGAACCGAGCTGGCCAAATATCAAGTTCGTATCAGCCAAAAACTGTCGAGCCAAGGCCTTACCCGGAATGCTCTGCTCCCAGTAACCTCAGATCCCGTTTGCCGCGTTGCTGTACAGCCATGTCAAGCCACTCTCTTTAGCTAAGTGTTTAATTTTTTCAAAGTTTTATATATTGTTTCTACTTTAAAGTTTTTTAAACAGTTTCTCCTAATATTCTCCTTCCTTATGGTATACATAGGACACTCTCCCTTTAGTATATTTCTCTTTATTACCTTTTTCTTACCTTTGAGGTAATTCTTCATTACCATCATTGGTAATCCTTCTTCCTTCTCCCCCTTCCTTTTGGGTAGCCTTTCCTCTTCTTTTTGGTACTGTTCTTCTCCACATCATTATGTCAGATAAGAAAAGTAACGTTGTTTTTAAGCAGTGTAAGGATTGTGGACATAAGTTACCGCTTGCCGATGGCCATGACTTATGTGTCTATTGTCTGAATCTCTTCCATCTTACTGCAGATCCCCCATGTGGGATTTGTAGAAATTTTTTGGCCAGGACTCTTAACAAGAGAAAGAACAAATTAATCCTGAAAGGTCTTCTCAAATCTCCTTTCTGTGAGGCTATTTCTGGGTCGGAGGGCTCACCACCTCCTGCTAAACCCCATGAGAGGCGTTCTACCTCTTCCTCATGGAGGTCGCTCCCTTCTCCTCCCTGTGGAGATCGTAGGGAGTAGACTTGTAAGAAGGTGAAATTGATTACTACTTTGGCACTGCCATCTGTGACCCTGTCAGCTCCAGGCTTGGCCCTGCTCCAACTGATTCTATCTCCAGCCATGTCTTCCTTATTGACGCTGGCACCGGAGTTCCTGGTGCAGACAATTACTTCTCCAACAGTTCTGTCGCAGCCCTTACCGGCACCGTCCATACAGGTACAGTCCCCGTCAGCACCGTTGGTACAATCCCCTTCAGCTCCGGGTATGATGTCACTGTCCTCCATGGTGCAGACACTTTCAGCACCATGTTCTTCGGCACAGTCCTTTTCGGCATCTTCCTTGTTACTGGTGCAGACACTTTCCTCGATGGCAGACATTTGCTTTTACGATGCAGACACCTTCAACTTCTATGGCACTGATGTTGGCGCAGACCACTTCCACAACATTTTCTTCAGTGCAGACGTCCTCTGTTGTGGGCTCTGCACCTCTCAAATTAGCAAGGACCAAGTACTCACCTTTCTTGGATCCATTAATTGGTAGCCAATATAGTCCTTTTCTAGAAAGGCCAGAATCGCCATTAGGTCTCTCTATGAGATCGACCAAGAGCCTCTCTGAGCAAGATGTGTTGCAGCTTGTTGACCAGTTGCTTGTGGCCAGAGGTCTCTCACCCATCAAAGTCCACGTACCCTCCCTCAGGTGAACATATATCTCCTCAAACTCCAACATACACTCCTCCTTCAACTTCCACCCAAGTATTGAAGCCCATTACTCCGACAACAGCTTCCCTTCCTCCAACTGAAATAGTGGATCTCACTTTGGAACTAGAGTCGTCCTTCTGACCTTCGGTGCACTGGGCATCGGGCTCTTTTCATGCCAGTGGCTGTGCCACGAGGGAGGGCATTCTTGGTTCCACACTGATTTTCTTTCTGTGGCAGTCTCCAGTAATCCCTCTCTCACGGTTCACAGTACTCTTGAAACTCCTGGTCTAGTGGTTGGCTCTTCGGGGTGGGGTGTGAGCCCGGTTCCGAGGTTGTTGTGCTTAGTGCTGGGCTCTTATCCCTCTTTGGGTGGGCCACCCTTCCAGGCCATGGAGAGGACGCTTGCCTCCACTGGCAAACCCCACATGTCGGAGTCGTTTCTCAACTCTCAAGCCACAACCACCAGACACTGGGTACAGGGGCCTCAGGTTTCTCCTCCTCAGGAGACCCCCCCCTCCTCTTTGCAGTCTTCTCCAGAACCTCCCACTGAGGAAGTGCCTCGCAAAGTGTCATGCAAGAGGAAGCATATGGACTCCACTGAGGAGTCATTGACTGAAGATATGGATTTTGATGATGGGGAAGGGTCCCCACGATCACCCTCTGATGAGATATCCTTTGGTGACATCCTTGAGATCCTTAGACAGAGAGGTGACTGGAAGTCCTCTAATCCTGTCTCTGAGTAATCCATATTCATGCAGGCCTTTCGTGCCTGATCCCCTACCTCCTGGGTTACCCTGCCGGCCGATGAGTTTGTCCACCTCATCGTCCAGCACGCATGGAAGGCTCTTGATACCCTGGAAGCGATACCACGGAGTCCGGATAAAATATCACCCCTAGCTGAGCACCCACATTGGTCACGAGGTCTTCCAGTAGATGCCATGGTGGTGGCAGCTGCAACTAAGAAGGATTTAGCAGAAGAGAGCCAAACTGTCCATCCACCCAACAAGGAGTCTTAGGCAATAGACTAGATAAGTGTGTGTTTGCTTCATCAACCTTTGCCGTAAGGTCTATGAACTATTTGGCACACTTTACCATGCTTCAGAGGGATCTTATCAACCAACTCTCTGAAACCTTGGCAGGAGCTGTTTCTGACGAGGTCTGTGACAATGTGGCTTCTCAGATAGCCACCCTAGAGTCCATTTCCAGTTCTTCCATGCATCTTATTTCTCACACAATGGAAGGAGCGGCAGGCACGGGTATAGTCACCAAACATGTCTGGATGCACCTTTGCAGACTCCATTAAGGTTTCAATGCCCCCATCGAGGCTGCTTTTTTTGTTGGACCCGAAAGTGAAAGATATGCTGGCAAGGTGTGAACAAGATGGCAAGACCCTATCTGCCACTGGTGTCAGACACTCCACTCCTCAGTGATTCTACTTCAGAAATCAGAGGAGCAGGAAGATATGGCACAGGAAATCACAGGGCTCTTTCCGTGATGCACATGCCGAGTTCTCCCCTAGAGGCAGGAGGGGGAACTACAATGGAAGACACCCTTTTTGGGGCAGAGGAGGTCCGTGAAACCGGGGTTCCAGAGATTCATTCTCTGACCAACCCTATCAGCGCTCCTGAAGTGTTGACCAACAACTGCTCTCCTCTGGAAATGGTCGGGGGTCATTTTTCCTTGTACCCCACTGCCTGGTGAAATATAACCACTGACTCTTGGGTACAATGGATAATATCCAGAGGCTATCGCATCCCCTTCATTCTTTGTCCAGTCTCATGCAGAGTATTACCCGATGTTCCACTCAGTCAAAGGGAAACAGCAGCACATGAAATCCAAAAGCTTCTACAAAAAGGAGTCTTCCAGATGGTCTCCCCAGACCAGATAGGATCCGGTTTTTACTCAAGGTTCTTTTTAGTGCCAAAAAAGACAGAGGACTGGAGACCAATTCTGGATCTCAGCACACTGAACAAATTCATAAAAGCAGAAAAATTCCAGATGATCACAGTTCAGTCTATCCTTCCTCTCCTGGAGTAAGACGATTAGATGTGCTCTGTGGATCTTTAAGATGCATATTACCGCATAAAAATGGACAAATGCTCAAGAACATACCTCTGCTTCTGCATAGGAGCCAGTCAATACCAATTTCAAGCTCTGCCCTGTCTTCTCTCTGCAGCCCCCAGAGTGTTCACCAAATGCATGGCAGTGGCTATCACTCACTTGCGACTTCAAGGATTCCAGGCATTTCCATATCTAGACGACTGGCTCTCCACTGCCCCCACAAAGCATTGACTGGAAGAAACCCTGCACTACACTCTCCTCGCAGCACAAAGCCTAGGAATCACTATAAACTGGGAGAAGTCCAACACAATCCCAGCTCAGTCTTTGGAATTCATAGGGGTACTTTTGGACACGAGAAACTGCACAACATCTCTTCCGGACCACAGGCTTCAAAGAATAAGGCAGCAGGTTCAACAGCTGCTCTAGCACCCCATATCTCCCACCCAATCTATACTCCAACTCTTGGGGTCAATGGCAGCCTCAATCACCATTGTTCCTTTAGCCAGATTCCACATGAGGCTCTTTTAGTGGTTACTTCTCACTCAGTGGTACCCTCTACAAAATCCTCTGTCTTTTCAGATAAGTGTAATTCAGAGATGCAAGCAAGATTTACTCTGGTGGACGTCTCAAAAATCCCCAACAATGGTCTTGCCCCTTCAGCCCCCGTCAAGTGAAACCCATGTGACCACAGATGCCTTCCTGATAGGGTGGGGGGCTATGTCAGGGAAATTCGGTCCAAGGCACCTGGTCAGAGACAGAGGCCCTTTTGCATATCAATGTCCTGGAACTGAGGGTGGTGCTACTAGCGTTGCAAGCATTTCATTCCATCCTTACATCAGGGACTATTGTGATCCAATTATACATGTCAGTGGTCTGGTACATCAACAAACAAGGGGGCACCAGATCTTACCCATTATGCCGAGAGGTCTTGAGACTATAGCAATGGGGGATAGCTTCCAACCACTTTCTAATTGCACAAACAACCAAACCAAAAACCACCTTCAGAGGAAGCCTTAACAGGCAAAAATAGTAAAATGAAAAAAAGGCTTCCACCACAATGAAAAGTTCACTGAGAAATTCTGTTAAAATGTAGGCTTTAATAAAACTTAAGAGAGAAGGCTTTTTAACTGAAAGTGCTTATCCTGTTTGACCTGCAACTTGAACAGCACAATTTGTGCTTTTTATTTCTTCGTTTTATTAAAGCCTACAGTTTAACAGAATTTCTCAGTGAACTTTTCATTGTGGTGGAAGCCTTTTTTTCATTTTACTACTTCCTAATTGCAACACACATTCCCAGGAGCTCCAATGTGATAGCAGACAAATTGAGCAGGTGCATTCTACAACCTCATGAGTGGTCCCTCAATCCTATGATAGCGGCAAGTATCTTCAACTGCTGGGGCCAGCCTTGCTGCGGCCTATTTGCCTCCCCAATCAACTACAAGTGCAGCAACTATTTTGCCCTGATCCCCCCTCGGGGACAGTCACTGAGAGATGCTCTAGTCCACGCTTAGCCCTCAGGTTTACTTTATGCTTATCCTCCCCTTCCCCTCCTCTCCCAATTTCTGAAGAAAGCACGACAGTTGAAGAGCAAAGTGATCCTTATTGCTCCATATTGGCCTTGACAAATCTGGTTCACCTTCCTCTGGCCTCACCTGCTAGATCAACTGTGGATTCTCAATCCATCCCCAGCATTGATCTCCCATCCACAGGGTCTGACTCACCCCAATCTAACAACCCTGAAATTGACAGTTTGGTTTCTCCACTTCCAATGATTGCCAGGCAGGAAAACCTCTCATTCTCTGTGCGCAATATTCTTATTGCATCTCATAAATCGTCCATCAGACTAATTTATCTCAATAAATATTAAAGGTTCTGTCTATGGGCAGCGAATAAACAGTTGGACCCCTTATCAGCCCCATTTTCAGTGGTTTTGGATTACTTAGCACACCTTTTCCACTCTGGGGTGTCTACCTCTACTATATGTGTGTATTTAGCTGCAATCTCAAATTTCGACATTGATTTTCAGGATTCTTCGCTTATGTCACATAGACTCTGTAAAATTTTCTTGAAGGGGGTTATCCACTTAAAATCTCCCTTTAGAGAACCGGTCGGTACAACCTTGGGATTTGGCATTGGCTCTGCAAGCTCTAACAGCCCCCCCCCCCCTTTGAACCTGCATCTTTATGTGATGTAAAATATCTCTCTTGGAAAACTTTTTTTCTGATTGCAATCACATCGGCCAGATGCTTGTCAGAACTTCAAGCCTTGTGCATCAAACCTCCCTATCTTATCTTCCATAAGGATAGGGTATCACAGAAATAATTCTTCCTTTTTACCAAAAGTGGTGTCAGAGTGGTCTATCAACCAATCTGTTGATCTCTCAGTGTTTTTTCCTAACCACTCTAACAAGGGAGAGTATGGCCTGCACTCCTTAGATGTTCATAGGCAAATATGATTTTATCTGGACAGAACAAAATCTACCCATAAGTCAGACCAACTGTTTCTGGCCTTTTCTGGACCTAGTCGAGGTCATCCTGTTTCAAAAGTTACATTGGCTTCATGGTTGAGGAATTGTATTGCCTTTATCTACAACAAAAACCATATCACCTTGTCTCACAGAGTGAAAGCACATTCTACAAGATCTGTGGCAACTTCAGCAGCTTTCCATGCTAAGGCTTCCCTCAATGATATTTGCTCAGCTGCAACTTGAGCCAAACCTCATACCTTTATTCTTCATTACAAATTGGACTTGGCCTCCAGAGGTAGAGCTTCTTTTGGCCCTAAGGTACTCAGGAATGTCCTTCCATGAGGGCCACACAGGGATACAGGTAGCTGGGGACTCTGTCCCATCAGTAAGGAATGAATGAATATTAACAACATCAGATAAAGAAGTTATGTCTTACCACAACACTCCATCTGTGTTGTTGATCTTTGTTCATTCATTACTTCCCACCCTCCATCCCCCTCCAGAGGTTCCTGGTTGATATCATATACTCCTTTATTGTAGGTCTGTTATGACCAGAGGTAGCCTCTACTTTTGTCTATCAACTTGCAAACTCGATCTGATTTAACAGGGAGCAGAGCATTCTGGGTAGGACCTTGGCTCAAGAGTTTTTGGCTGATGATGCGAGCTTGATATTTGGCCTGCTTGGTTCTGAGGATGGAATCGATAACCCATCAGTAATGAATGAATGAAGATCAACAACACAGATGGAACGTTATGGTACGACATAACTTATTTTTCTGTATAAATCATATCAATATTCACAAGTAGCATATAATTATTTACAAAATTCCAGATAGCTGGGCTGGCAGTGTCACATATGTATGTATATGTGTGTGTGTGTGTGTGTGTGTGTGTGTGTGTCTGTCTGTCTGTCTGTGTTTATTTATTGAAAACTGGGTAGGTGAGCTAATCTATTGACTGTTTTCAGTCATTATCTGTGGAGATGAGGCATATTCATATTATTTACAAAATTTCAAATAGCTGGACTGGCAGTGTCACAACCCCCCCCCCCCCCAGATAACTCAAGCTAGTTTTTCAAATGACCCTTGAGAAATGTTGCTTGAGGGGGTTGAGCCGATCTGGGAATACCTTACCCCATTCCCTGTCTTGAGATCCCATCTGTGTTGGCATTATTGGTGTTGGACTGTCATATCATATGCTAGGTTCCACCTTAGTAACTTGGCATTTTGCTGGCTGGCTCTGTGTAGCTTGTTAAGGGATTGTGGTCTGTAACTGCAATGACCTTCCTTCCATACAGATAAGGCTGAAGTTTCTGCTGTGCCCACACTATGGCTAGGTATTCCTTTTCTACAGCTGCATAGCATTCCTCCCTGGGTTGAAGCCTACGACTGAGATATACCACTGGGTGCTCTTCTCCCTCTGAGGAAATCTGGCTAAGTACAACCCCCACCCCATGGTTTGAAGCATCTGCCTATACAACAAATTATTTGCTGTAATCTGGACTGGCTAACACAGGGGTTCCTCCCAAACCTCCATTAATCTTCTGGAATGCATGCTCACATGCTGGGGTCCACACTATCTTATGTGGCTTGTTTTTCCTTGTCAGGTCTATGAGGGGAGCAGCTATGGTACTATAACTGGGGATGAACTTTCTGTAGTACCCTGTTATTCCTAAGACTGCCCTCACCTGCTTTTTGGTAACAGGGACAGGCCATGTCTGAATGGCTTCCACTTTGGCAGGCTTTGGCCTGATTTTACCACTTCCCACTGTGTGTCCCAGGTAGGAGACCTCTGCCATACCCACCTGACATTTGCTGGGCTTAATGGTCCACCCTGCCCTCTGTAGTCTGCCCAGCACCTCCCTGACATGCTGAAGGTGCTCTTGCCAGGAATGACTGTAGATGGCAATATCATCTCTGGTAAGTAAGGGCAAACTCTCCTGCTAGGATATGATCTACCAGCCTCTGGAAAGTCACTGGGCATTTTTCAACCCAAAGGGCATCTTTGTGAACTCATACAAGCCAAAAGGAGTCACAAAGGCTAACCTCTCTCTAACACTGGGAGTCAAGGGCACCTGCCTGTAACCCATGGTCAGATCAGTGGTGGTACGATATTTAACCCTACCCAGCTGCTCTAGGGCTTCATCTGTCCTAGGCAATGGGGTAATCATCTGACTCTGTATGACTATTTAATTTCCTGTAGTCCACGCAGAACCTGGTGCTGCCATCCTTCTTTGTTACCAGCACCACTGGGGAGGCCCAGGGACTGCTGGACTCCTGAATTATGTGTAGTTCAAACATTTCCTGTATGCCCGCCCTCACCGTCTGTTTGACTCTCTCAGGCAACCTGAAAGGGGTCTGCTTAATAGACCTTTGGGGTCCTGTATCCACATGGTGCTGCACCAGGTGGGTGCACTCTGGTTTCCCAGTGAACATGCCCTCAAACTCCTGTAACACTGCTCAGATTTCTCAAACCTGTGTAGGGGATAACTGCTGGGACATTGTTACCCCTTCCACTGAAGAGTCAGTCCGAGACTCACTGAGGAGATCAGTCACCAGATCCCCCTCCGACTCCTCCTGCCATCCACTGCAAATACTCAGTACAAGGGTCTCTCTATCATGATAAGGCTTCATTATGTTAATATGGTACAATATGAGCCCCTGCCTCCTGCTTAGTCCCTTTTTGTCACTGACTTTCCTTACTACCTTGTAGGGTCCCTCCCAGGCTGACTTCAGCTTGTTGTGTCTGACAAGAATGAGAAACATTACCTGCTGACCTACAGCATACTCTCTGGCTCAAGCATTCCTGTCATACCAGACCTTCTTCTGCTGTTGTGCTTCTGCCAGGTTCTCCTGAGCCAAGCCCACGAGTTCTCTGAGCCATGTCCTGAGGTTTAGGACATATGCCACGACAGACTCCTTGTGGGATTCACACTCACCCTCCCACTCATCTCAAATCAAATCTAGAGTCCCCCTCTCCATATGCCCATACAGCAACTCAAAGGGTGAAAAATCTGTGGATTCCTGGGGCACCTCTCTGTAAGCAAACAACAGATGGGGAAAATATCTTTCCCAGTCCCTGTTAAACCAGTCTGCAAATGCCCATAGCATCATCTTGAGTGTAGAGTTTAACCTCTCAACAAGACCATTAGTCTGGGGATGGTAGGGGGTGGTCTTTCAGTGCTTCCCCTCAACAGTACTTCCACAGACAAGCCAGCCAGGTCTGACATGCAATTAGCACCTTTGTCAGTCACTATTTATTTTGGGAAACCTACCTTGATGAAAATCTGTAACAAAGCATTTGCCACCTTTTCCGCCTCAATGGAGGACAGAGCCACTGCCTCAGGGTATCTGATTGCATAATCCACTACCACTGGGATATAGTTTTTCCCTGTGGAATTTGGGGTACTCGGAGGCACCACAATATCCATAGCTACCCTCTGAGGAGCCATTTCAGAGGGTAGCTATGGCACCACAATATCCATAGCTACCCTCTGAAATGGCTCCTCAGTCACAGGCAAAAGAATCAAATGAGCTTTTACCTTGTCTCCTTCCTTGCTTACCTTTTGGCACTACTCACAGGTCCTGCAATACCTTGTTACATCTTTGGAAATCCCAGGCCAGTAGAAGTTCTGCATAATACTTCTCTTCATTTGTTTTATGCCCACACGACCTGCAAAGGGAATATCATGGACTATGGCTACAAGTGCCAGATGGTAGACTCTGGGCACTACCAACTGCTGTATTCTCTCACTCTCTAGCCCTCCCTCAGGGGTCCACACTCTATACAGTACCCTTTTGTCCTGGTGTACAGCTTTCCCTTTCCTTGAAAATCAGGTGCCTCACTAGCTATCTCCCTCAGGCCTTGTAATGTAGGGTCTGAGAGCTGAGCTGTCTAAGCTCACTCTTAGTAACCCTTCCCAGCTCCCCTTCCACAGGAAGTCTGGCATCCTCTGACAGCGGTGCCTCACTGTCTGCCTGGGTACTACTATTCACCTCTGCCCTTGCAGTCACACTGTCCAAGGGAACATCAGTACACACAAGCAGCTGTGGCTCACCTTCAGTCTCATTGCTACAGGATAGCTCCCTCCCTGAAGTAACCACCTCACCAGTCCTGGCTGCAAGTGTGTGGTCTGTCTGGGTCCTCCCACAGGCTACCAGACCCACATGCTTGTCTCCAAGCCTGACTGCATGCACACATGGTACTGCATTATCAAAATCATTCCCTATCAGGGCATCTGCAGGGATATCCTCAAATACACCTACTTGCTGGCTTCCATTTCCACCCTCCCAGTCAAGGTTAACCCTAGCCAAAGGTATTTGGAATGGGGTCCCTCCTAAAGCTCTGACTGGAGTAGACTGCCCAAGCAAGTAGTGCTCCTCCTTAACCATTGCAGGCCTCACAATAGTTAGGTTATAGGCTCTCCCTCTCTCTTAGCAATGGCCGTTTTCCCATTCACTAAGATAGGATATAGCCTCTTGTGGTAGTTTGGTACCCTTGTTGTCTCAAGACAACTTACTGTTGGCATTTTATCATTCCCACTTACTGGTTCTCACACTTTTTGTTCCCCACCTTTCCTCTGTTGACATCTGTATGCTACATGGCCCCACTGGTTGCATTTAAAACATGTAACCCTTGGTCCTGGACGTGTGCCTGGACTAGTGGCTTCCCCTGCTACTGTCAGACTCTTTTGAGGCAGTCTGGGCTGCCCACCATGGGTTTTCTTAGATGCATGAATAGCACTGGGTGTCCCTTTCCTGTGCAGTGATGCCCTGCTTCCTAGGTGTAGGTCTCCCTTCTTCCCAACTCATCTGCAGTAGTGCATTGTCTGTCAGCTAACCAGATTTTCATGTCCTCAGGCAAAGTGCTAAGGGTTTGTTCCCTCACCAAAAGGTCTGCCAACCCTTCAAAAGTGGTGACCTGATGTCCACTCACCCACCTATGAAAATAAGTGCCTAGTTCAACAGTATATTCACACACCTTCGTCTGCCTTGTGTCTATGCTCACAAAACTTTTTCCTATAAGCTGCAGGTATTAACTTAAAACATTCTAGCAAACATTTTTTTTACAATATTATAATTTAAACAGTATCAGACAGTTTAGAAATCACAGTTACAGCTTTACCATGGAGTAAAGAGGTCAGGAACCGTACCCAGAGCCCTTGGTCAACATTATACTGTTTACATACCCATTGAAACATAGGAATGAAACTATCAAAATTATCCCCCTCTGTAAATTGTGGAGGAAATTTACTGACCTTTGTTGCTTCTGAGGTTCGTCACTCCTTTCCCCATTACCTCCATGACTCTGGCAAAGAGTCATCATATCCTTTTCATGTTGCCTCTGCCTCTCCTTCTCCTCAGCCTCCAACCATCAAAGTTTCTCATTTTCCTCAGCTCAAGACATCTAAGTTTCTTTGTCGCTTCTGTTTCCAAATGCTTGGCTTCCAGCTCAAGTCTCTCTAACTCCAGATGGATTTTTAAGTCCTCTGTGGAAAGGTTGAGCTGTCCATTTTCTGAGAGTTGTACATCTCCACGGCCAGTCTGATTGTCCTCCTGGTTGTTATTCTGTCATGCAGCTGTGACTAAAGTTGTAATAATTTCTGCTTTAGTGAGGTTGGCATGCACCAGTCCTTTAGCCTGGCACATTTCAGCCAACTGTCTCCTTGTCAGCTTGCCATACTCTTGTGCTGACATGCTTGCCTGCTTTCCCTGACTAACTAAGCTAACAAAAAAATAAAACAATTGTGATATGGACTCTGAATGTTCACTGCATGGCTGATTGAGAGTACAAACACCTTCAGTAACCACTGTACACAGGCTACAGGAATTCAATATCCACACCACTACAAGCCAATTAATATGTGATGTGGTTAACCTACTGTCAACCAATTAATATGTGATGTGGATATCCCACCACTGCCTACCAATTAATATGTGACACCGCTACACTGACCCAGTAATCAAGGATTCTCAGTCCTCACCACTGGCACAGTGAGGGACATGCACACTGGGAGGATGACAAGTACACACACAGTAAAGTACAATTTTTCTTAAGAGCCCACAGAGATCACATTCAGTCTGGGGCTGGTTTCTCCCTCTTTCTCCAGATTCCCAATAAAACTCCCCACTGGCACAGCTATAGAGTTGAGAATTCAGCCGAGTGGCCAAGCTAAGACCTCCAGCACCCTCTCTGTTCAACCAGTGCTTCATGTCCCTGCCCAAGTAGCTGATATACACACTTTGAGATTTCATTTTTATACAAACACACACGCACACACACCTGGGAGAGGCTGGCACAGGTTTACTAGCTATGCCCCCTTCTGCCCAGACTATAAAGTAGTACCAGCTGCCACCAGCCACCCTTTCTTATCAGCTACTATAAGACCCTTACAAAGGGTGACCAATCCTACTGTGTAATGTTACTATTAATCTAAATGGTAGTTTTGACCAAGACTTGCAAGGCTATTTAGGAGTGGCCTGTACAGTGTCACCAAATACATATACAAGTACCCTAAGAACTTAAATGTGTCTCACAAATATCAGCCACAGAGATACATTTAAATATATTTATATATATATTAATATATATATATCTCTGAGATATACCACTGGGTGCTCTTCTCCCTCTGAGGAAATCTGGCTAAGTACAACCCCCACCCCATGGTTTGAAGCATCTGCCTATACAACAAATTATTTGCTGTAATCTGGACTGGCTAACACAGGGGTTCCTCCCAAACCTCCATTAATCTTCTGGAATGCATGCTCACATGCTGGGGTCCACACTACCTTATGTGGCTTGTTTTTCCTTGTCAGGTCTATGAGGGGAGCAGCTATGGTACTATAACTGGGGACGAACTTTCTGTAGTACCCTGTTATTCCTAAGACTGCCCTCACCTGCTTTTTGGTAACAGGGACAGGCCATGTCTGAATGGCTTCCACTTTGGCAGGCTTTGGCCTGATTTTACCACTTCCCACTGTGTGTCCCAGGTAGGAGACCTCTGCCATACCCACCTGACATTTGCTGGGCTTAATGGTCCACCCTGCCCTCTGTAGTCTGCCCAGCACCTCCCTGACATGCTGAAGGTGCTCTTGCCAGGAATGACTGTAGATGGCAATATCATCGCTGGTAAGTAAGGGCAAACTCTCCTGCTAGGATATGATCTACCAGCCTCTGGAAAGTCACTGGGCATTTTTCAACCCAAAGGGCATCTTTGTGAACTCATACAAGCCAAAAGAAGTCACAAAGGCTAACCTCTCTCTAACACTGGGAGTCAAGGGCACCTGCCTGTAACCCATGGTCAGATCAGTGGTGGTACGATATTTAACCCTACCCAGCTGCTCTAGGGCTTCATCTGTCCTAGGCAATGGGGTAATCATCTGACTCTGTATGATTATTTAATTTCCTGTAGTCCACACAGAACCTGGTGCTGCCATCCTTCTTTGTTACCAGCACCACTGGGGAGGCCCAGGGACTGCTGGACTCCTGAATTATGTGTAGTTCAAACATTTCCTGTATGCCCGCCCTCACCATCTGTTTGACTCTCTCAGGCACCCTGAAAGGGGTCTGCTTAATAGACCTTTGGGGTCCTGTATCCACATGGTGCTGCACCAGGTGGGTGCACTCTGGTTTCCCAGTGAACATGCCCTCAAACTCCTGTAACACTGCTCAGATTTCTCAAACCTGTGTAGGGGATAACTGCTGGGACATTGTTACCCCTTCCACTGAAGAGTCAGTCCGAGACTCACTGAGGAGATCAGTCACCAGATCCCCCTCCGACTCCTCCTGCCATCCACTGCAAATACTCAGTACAAGGGTCTCTCTATCATGATAAGGCATCATTATGTTAATATGGTACAATATGAGCCCCTGCCTCCTGCTTAGTCCCTTTTTGTCACTGACTTTCCTTACTACCTTGTAGGGTCCCTCCCAGGCTGACTTCAGCTTGTTGTGTCTGACAAGAATGAGAACCATTACCTGCTGACCTACAGCATACTCTCTAGCTCAAGCATTCCTGTCATACCAGACCTTCTTCTGCTGTTGTGCTTCTGCCAGGTTCTCCTGAGCCAAGCCCACGAGTTCTCTGAGCCATGTCCTGAGGTTTAGGACATATGCCACGACAGACTCCTTGTGGGATTCACACTCACCCTCCCACTCATCTCAAATCAAATCTAGAGTCCCCCTCTCCATATGCCCATACAGCAACTCAAAGGGTGAAAAATCTGTGGATTCCTGGGGCACCTCTCTGTAAGCAAACAACAGATGGGGCAAATATCTTTCCCAGTCCCTGTTAAACCAGTCTGCAAATGCCCATAGCATCATCTTGAGTGTAGAGTTTAACCTCTCAACAAGACCATTAGTCTGGGGATGGTAGGGGGGTGGTCTTTCGGTGCTTCCCCTCAACAGTACTTCCACAGACAAGCCAGCCAGGTCTGACATGCAATTAGCACCTTTGTCAGTCACTATTTATTTTGGGAAACCTACCTTGATGAAAATCTGTAACAAAGCATTTGCCACCTTTTCCGCCTCAATGGAGGACAGAGCCACTGCCTCAGGGTATCTGATTGCATAATCCACTACCACTGGGATATAGTTTTTCCCTGTGGAATTTGGGGTACTCGGAGGCACCACAATATCCATAGCTACCCTCTGAGGAGCCATTTCAGAGGGTAGCTATGGCACCACAATATCCATAGCTACCCTCTGAAATGGCTCCTCAGTCACAGGCAAAAGAATCAAATGAGCTTTCACCTTGTCTCCTTCCTTGCTTACCTTTTGGCACTACTCACAGGTCCTGCAGTACCTTGTTACATCTTTGGAAATCCCAGGCCAATAGAAGTTCTGCATAATACTTCTCTTCATTTGTTTTATGCCCACACGACCTGCAAAGGAAATATCATGGGCTATGGCTACAAGTGCCAGATGGTAGACTCTGGGCACTACCAACTGCTGTATTCTCTCACTCTCTAGCCCTCCCTCAGGGGTCCACACTCTATACAGTACCCTTTTGTCCTGGTGTACAGCTTTCCCTTTCCTTGAAAATCAGGTGCCTCACTAGCTACCTCCCTCAGGCCTTGTAATGTAGGGTCTGAGAGCTGAGCTGTCTAAGCTCACTCTTAGTAACCCTTCCCAGCTCCCCTTCCACAGGAAGTCTGGCATCCTCTGACAGCGGTGCCTCACTGTCTGCCTGGGCACTACTATTCACCTCTGCCCTTGCAGTCACACTGTCCAAGGGAACATCAGTACACACAAGCAGCTGTGGCTCACCTTCAGTCTCATTGCTACAGGATAGCTCCCTCCCTGAAGTAACCACCTCACCAGTCCTGGCTGCAAGTGTGTGGTCTGTCTGGGTCCTCCCACAGGCTACCAGACCCACATGCTTGTCTCCAAGCCTGACTGCATGCACACATGGTACTGCATTATCAAAATCATTCCCTATCAGGGCATCTGCAGGGATATCCTCAAATACACCTACTTGCTGGCTTCCATTTCCACCCTCCCAGTCAAGGTTAACCCTAGCCAAAGGTATTTGGAATGGGGTCCCTCCTAAAGCTCTGACTGGAGTAGACTGCCCAAGCAAGTAGTGCTCCTCTTTAACCATTGCAGGCCTCACAATAGTTAGGTTATAGGCTCTCTCTCTCTCTTAGCAATGGCCGTGTTCCCATTCACTAAGATAGGATATAGCCTCTTGTGGTAGTTTGGTACCCTTGTTGTCTCAAGACAACTTACTGCTGGCATTTTATCATTCCCACTTACTGGTTCTCACACTTTTTGTTCCCCACCTTTCCTCTGTTGACATCTGTATGCTACATGGCCCCACTGGTTGCATTTAAAACATGTAACCCTTGGTCCTGGACGTGTGCCTGGACTAGTGGCTTCCCCTGCTACTGTCAGACTCTTTTGAGGCAGTCTGGGTTGCCCACCATGGGTTTTCTTAGATGCATGAATAGCACTGGGTGTCCCTTTCCTGTGCAGTGATGCCCTGCTTCCTAGGTGTAGGTCTCCCTTCTTCCCAACTCATCTGCAGTAGTGCATTGTCTGTCAGCTAACCAGATTTTCATGTCCTCAGGCAAAGTGCTAAGGGTTTGTTCCCTCACCAAATGTCTGCCAACCCTTCAAAAGTGGTGACCTGATGTCCACTCACCCACCTATGAAAATAAGTGCCTAGTTCAACAGTATATTCACACACCTTCGTCTGCCTTGTGTCTATGCTCACAAAACTTTTTCCTATAAGCTGCAGGTGTTAACTTAAAACATTCTAGCAAACATTTTTTTTTACAATATTATAATTTAAACAGTATCAGACAGTTTAGAAATCACAGTTACAGCTTTACCATGGAGTAAGGAGGTCAGGAACCGTACCCAGAGCCCTTGGTCAACATTATACTGTTTACATACCCATTGAAACATAGGAATGAAACTATCAAAATTATCCCCCTCTGTAAATTGTGGAGGAAATTTACTGACCTTTGTTGCTTCTGAGGTTCGTCACTCCTTTCCCCATTACCTCCATGACTCTGGCAAAGAGTCATCATATCCTTTTCATGTTGCCTCTGCCTCTCCTTCTCTTCAGCCTCCAACCATCAACGTTTCTCATTTTCCTCAACTCAAGACATCTAAGTTTCTTTGTCGCTTCTGTTTCCAAATGCTTGGCTTCCAGCTCAAGTCTCTCTAACTCCGGACAGATTTTTAAGTCCTCTGTGGAAAGGTTGAGCTGTCCATTTTCTGAGAGTTGTACATCTCCACGGCCAGTCTGATTGTCCTCCTGGTTGTTATTCTGTAATGCAGCTGTGACTAAAGTTGTAATAATTTCTGCTTTAGTGAGGTTGGCATGCACCAGTCCTTTAGCCTGGCACATTTCAGCCAACTGTCTCCTTGTCAGCTTGCCATACTCTTGTGCTGACATGCTTGCCTGCTTTCCCTGACTAACTAAGCTAATAAAAAAATAAAACAATTGTGATATGGACTCTGAATGTTCACTGCATGGCTGATTGAGAGTACAAACACCTTCAGTAACCACTGTACACAGGCTACAGGAATTCAATATCCACACCACTACAAGCCAATTAATATGTGATGTGGCTAACCTACTGTCAACCAATTAATATGTGATGTGGATATCCCACCACTGCCTACCAATTAATATGTGACACCGCTACACTGACCCAGTAATCAAGGATTCTCAGTCCTCACCACTGGCACAGTGAGGGACATGCACACTGGGAGGATGACAAGTACACACACAGTAAAGTACAATTTTTCTTAAGAGCCCACAGAGATCACATTCAGTCTGGGGCTGGTTTCTCCCTCTTTCTCCGGATTCCCAATAAAACTCCCCACTGGCACAGCTATAGAGTTGAGAATTCAGCCGAGTGGCCAAGCTAAGACCTCCATCACCCTCTCTGTTCAACCAGTGCTTCATGTCCCTGCCCAAGTAGCTGATATACACACTTTGAGATTTCATTTTTATACAAACACACACGCACACACACACACCTGGGAGAGGCTGGCACAGGTTTACTATCTATGCCCCCTTCTGCCCAGACTATAAAGTAGTACCAGCTGCCACCAGCCACCCTTTCTTATCAGCTACTATAAGACCCTTACAAAGGGTGACCAATCCTACTGTGTAATGTTACTATTAATCCAAATGGTAGTTTTGACCAAGACTTGCAAGGCTATTTAGGAGTGGCCTGTACAGTGTCACCAAATACATATACAAGTACCCTAAGAGCTTAAATGTATCTCACAAATATCAGCCACAGAGATACATTTAAATATATTTAATAATAAATAATAAAAGAACAAGACAGTACTCAGAAAACAAACACAGTTACTTCAGGGTTCAAAATCACAGGGAATATTTTAAAACAACATTGCAGGACAGTCCCAAATAAATACAGAAAACAACTAAACTAGTCTTTACTATATCCCTATCTATATCTAAAAGAAATTACATTTCCCTAGTTACTTACTATTAACAAGGCAAGTGCAGATGGTAATAATGATGGATGTTTCCAGGTCAAAGACAAAATACAAAATGCCTAGTCTCTCTGAGAGAGTTCTTAAATTAATATCAAACATTACTGCTGAGTCAGCTTGGATGACATCACTCTTTGTCACCTGCCTTCAGTTCACAGGCTAACAGAAACTAACATCACTGTGTTAAAAATACATATCTGTCAGATGTGCAGCTGCTTTAAAGTCATAAAACAATACAACAGTTTACATTTTAAACCTAGTAATTACTTTTCTCCAAGACAATAGAAAGAAACTTCTAGCCCTAGACATCCTGTATCCTTGCTGCATTAACTAACTTTAATAGCTAATTGTAAAGCACTCAACTTCAATTTATTTTCTTGAAGTTTTGTAAGGTAATCTTCTATGTTCCTGCATGTATGCTGTGGTTACATTCGTGAAGCTTAGTACATAATATACAGTTTTGTATAAATCATATCAATATTCACAAATGGCATATAATTATTTACAAAATTCCAGATAGCTGGGCTGGCAGTGTCATGTATGTATGTGTGTGTGTGTATGTATTTATTTATTGATAACTGGGTAGGTGAGCTGATCTATTGACTGTTTTCAGTCGTGATCTGTGGAGATGAGGGATATTCTTATAAAGTCGAAGACCTAGTCGATTCTATGTACTCTAGAATAATTTAAGTATTCCTTATATAACTATATAAAATATTCTAAACTGCAATGTTTTATGCAAACAGAACTGAAATTTACAATAGACATTTACAAGTAGGTAAGACTAGAGCTAGAGAAGTTGTACTTAAATGGGAATTTTAAGGCTGTGCAGGAATATAACATGACAAAATCACATATGCAGTGAAAATGTGTCATGTTCAAAGATAAACACTGTAGAAATTTAAGCATTACTTATTTAAACTAGAGAGTTCTGTATATACAGGAAAATAGCTATTTACAATAAGACTAGAGAATGAGCATTTCCACATAGAGGAATTTTAATGTGGTACAAAAATATTATATGTTTTTCACCTTCAACCAGCTGAGACAATAGGATAGTTAGCCAGAGTGTTGAAAGCAAGTAAACTCAGCCTCATTTTGTAAGTATGTGTTCAAAGCCTTTTTGAATTTTAAGAAGGAATGATTTTTTTTAACATTTGTAAGTAAGATGTTCTGTGTAGCAGAACCAATCTTTGAGAAGGATCTTTCATTGATAACCGGACGGTGTCCCAGGCTGTGTCCTACACAAGCTCAAAGACGAACTAACCCCTCATCTAAACACACTGTTCAAACTCAGCCTCTCCACAGGCTACATACCCATAGAGTGGCACACAGCAACGGTTATTCCGCTCCACAAAGGTGGAGCCACAACAGACCCCGGGAACTATCGCCCTATAAGCCTGGCTAGCTTGGTCTGCATCATGGAACTCATTAACAGAGACATTGGGACCCTACCCAGTTTGGCTTTGTTAAGGGCAGATCATGCCTCCTAAACCTGGTGGACTTCTTTGAGACAGTTACCAAGGCTATAGATGAGGGAAAGGTGGTACACACAGCCTACCTAAACCTCGCTAAGGCCTTCGACACCATTCCCCATTCTGGTATTATAGACAAGCTCATCAGCCTGAACATTAAAACCCTACATCACAAGATGGGTTGCCAACTGGCTCACAGACAAAACCCACATGGTGAGAGTTGCAGGAGCCAGGTCCGACTCTAAACCGGTTACAAGTGGCGTTCCCCAGGGATCAGTCCTAGGACCCCTCCTGTTCTGCATATACTTCTCAGAAGTACAGGCAAGCACAGGAGGACTATGGCTGACCAGGTTCGCAGACGACTGCAAACTAGGGGCTATAATTGACTCTCTGGCTGACACAGACATCCTCCAAAAGGGTCTCACTGAGATGGATACCTGGTGTCAAAATTATGGCCTCAAGCTAAATGCCAAAAAGTGCATAGTCATCCCCTTTGGAAAAACAAAGTACCCACAAACTTCCACATAGGTGGCAGTTCCCTAAATACGGAAGACGTAATAAGGGATCTGGGGACCCAAGTAGATAGTAATCTCACCTTTGATAATCACATTGCCGAAGTGGTTAGAAATTCCTTCTACGTGGCCCACCTAATCACAAAAGGGTTTGCATCTGGATCAAAAGAGGTCATTGTGCCCCTCTACTCATCACTCATCAGACCCATCATAGAGTACAATGCCCCATTTGGGGTGTACCTTACAAGACACCTGCAACAGCTGGAAAGACCACAGAAGTACCTCACTAAGAGGATCATTGGCCTCAAACAGAAGCCCTATGCAGCTGACTGAAGAAACTCCAGTTGTACTCGGTTGCATACCGCCTACTCAGAGGTGATCTCTGCCTGACATACAAGGCCATGTCCAACCCTGAATTGATGGACATGCACCACCTAAAGAAAATCATATCCCCTCGAGCCATACACTCTAGGGATCTAAACCTCACCACAACAATAAATAGGATGTGCTGGAGGGATTGATTCCTGCCCCAGAGACTTCCCATGCTTTGGAACAAGATCCCAATCTACTATAGGCAGAGCTCCTCACTAACACTCTTCAAAAGATACCTTGATGAGTGGATGGGAAACAGAAAGTTTACCTCGGGGATCACTTCAGTGGCTCTGCTGGACAGAGGCACAGGGAACTAATCTAAGGGGGCACCAAAAGCCAACATATTCTGGCTAGGCTTATAAATGCCTTCGAGCAGATAGCCTAGTACCAACCTATGAACCTACAACAGTTTTAAATGGGGTATACCTCTCACCTGTCCAGATTTTGCCTCATATTTTGGGTCCTCATGCAATTTGTGTTTTCTGGAAAATCACGAATTATTTAAGTCAATAAACTAATGATGGACATTTGAGTTTCCAACTTCATACCCTTCCGAACAGGTCTATATTGTATTGTTGCAAGCTGACAATATTGAATCTGATATTGTCTGCACGACAATATTGAAAGTGAAGAATATCGACCAGGTAAACGGAAATCTCCGTGGGGGAGATTTCCGATTACCTCAATGTAGTGCAGTCTTGGAGTTGGTATATTTAAGGTGCGGGGGTGCAGGGGGGCTTGCCCCCCTGCCTACGCCCTTTACGTTTTTTTGTTTTGTTTTTTTATACTCGTTCAACAATATTTTACTGCATCGATCAATTGTGTTCGACATTTATTGCTTTGATGCAGTAAAATTTCAATGAGATAATATAAACACCTTCAGAACATACATGCTAGTGCAAAACCTATTGTAGTATTTAAAGATTGCCCATATTTTTGGGCCTTAGTCCCCCATTATGTTTGGGTCTATATTACATAAACGAAAGTTTATCTTACCGAATGCTGACATTATCGAAAATCCCGGAACTCGAAACTGCAATTGTGGGAGGCTGTGCCCCCCCCCCACATCCCCCGCTAAATATATATTCCAACTCCAAGATCGCACTACAGTGAGGAAAGGGCAAATATTCCCATCTTCACTGTACTGCGATCTCACACCCGTTCGGTTCCGGGATTTTTGCTCATGTTAGCATTCGGTAAGATAAACTTTTGTTTATCTAATATAGACCCTTATGTTTGGCTTTGTCCAGAATTCTTGTGACAAGAGGTATAAACAGGGGTCTCATTAAGATGATAATGTCTTAATTTTGGCTCTGTAATGGGTAGTTTGCACCTCAATGGTGGGCCTTGTTTTAGAATTTTGAAAAGGAGGGAGCCAAGAAGCAGTGTGGCTCAGTTTGGAATAGGAAGCCATGTTTTAGTAATGTTTTGTGTTACTTTGCCCCAAAGGCACTAAAAACTAATTTTTTATTTAAAAGCCACCTGGGTTAGACATTTGTTGAAGAGATGCCTCTACTAAAATCCCTTGAATGCCAAAATGCTTTTTTTAATTATTATTTTACATTGCCAACTATGTCTGTCTAGTACCAGCAGATAAGGGATCCATAATCTAGATAAAAAGCCACAGTAAATGTAAATGTAATGTGCTACATGTATGGCTAAATGTGCATCATGTCCAGCAGATGTGGTATGTACTATGACTATGTTAACAGAATGTTTTGAAGTACAGAAAGTTAGCTTTATTTGAGTCTTTTTAGCTAGTCTTAATAGAGAACAGCAGAAATATATCAACACGAGCTTTACTGGAAGTAGATCTCTTACTAGCTGTAAAGTAACTTCAGAGAGTCTATTTTAAGTAGAAAGCAGAAAGCATAACATTTTTAAATATGGTATTTCAGAATGCTATTATTTTAAGCAGGACGTGAATAGCACAGGGCTGGATCCAGCACTGGGTGACCTATGCAGCTGTCTAGGGCACAGTGTCAGCTGGGGGGGCCTGGCCTGGCTAAGGGGAAAAAAAAAAGAGACCCAAATGAACTGCTGCACTGCAATTCATTTGACATCTCTGCTACCTGGAGGTCAAATCAGAGAAGCACAAAAGTGGGGTACTAATGTTAGTGCCATAAGCTTGGAAGCTAGGATCAGAGTCCATCTGCGTTGGTATTGCCATTCCATTTCTAGTGATGCAGAGGAAGTGTGTGCATGTGTGTATGTTTTCTGTCATTTTACTCTGCGTCTTACTTTCTTGCTTGAATGAACCTCTTCTGAAAATTGAGCATTTCAGGTAAACCACTGAGGATTACAATCAAGACAGAAAACGTATATAAACATGTATGATTTTTACCTCATATTTATGTCCTATTCTCTTTTTTCTGTTGTTCAATTATTAAGTCTCATGAGCACTAAAATGTGGTTAAGTGACTTGTTCAGAGTCGCACAGTAGGCACATTTAGCTAAAAAGAATCAACTCCTGTACCCTTGTCTACAGGAAGAAGCATATTAAAAGATTACAGTCTTAATCCTCTGTACTAGCACCAGATCTTCATTAACTTTGTTTTCTGGTAAATCACTAAAATTTACAGTTAGACTTTAGTACCAGTCTTTAGTGTTTTGTAGCTACTGATGCTCAGAAAAATGCATGTCAATTCAACATCTGCTGTTCTGTTAACTTTTCAAGCCAATTAAAAGTTGTCTGGCACTTAACACTCTGAACTGTTAGTGAATTGCTTCCTGTAGTCAGCAAGTACAATTTGTATCCTTCCACCACCAATTGCACACAGTGCGACTTTGAGCAAGTCACTCAGTGTCCCTTGGTCCCTGCAAAGGGATGCTTTGTTCTGTGAGTTTACTTAATTAATAAATAACTAAGAGCAAATTATATTTGAAAGTTGTCCCTGTGGAGCTTTTGCCCTCTCATTATTTTTGACTTTGACCAGTTTCAGCAAAGATATTTAGAGGCATTTCTGTCCTTTCATTGTAAAATATGTGGCTTTCTGATGAGTTGTTGTGGACAGCAGTCATTAAATAATGACAAGCATGAGAGTGTCGGACTTTGTATCCATTAGAAAATGTTTGCTAATGCAAAGCTTGTTATCCTAGTAACTTTCTAAATATATCTGTCATCATTGCCTCTGATTCTTTAGGGAAGAAGATGAAAGGCTGGGAGGGTCGCAATGGGTTCCACTATATGGTTTTAACAGTACAGAGCAGAGACAGATTTCTGGCCCATTTTTTAATGAACGTATTAATGCAATTCATCTCAAGAAAATACAGTCATACAAGTGGCTGCAATTGATATGTATGTGTTTATGTGTGAACATGCATGCATGTGTGCACAGGTGTATAAAAGAACCAGTTGCAGAAACAGGAGCATCATCATACGAACCATGTTCTTTGGTGGCAATTTTGGTTTCCTTGGATTTTTTTGACCGTTGACAATATGTTTATTATTAGGCTGTGAATAAACTGGACTGCATGAAGTCTAGAAGTTTAATGTGCATTTTTAATTTAACTTATTTTTACAGGCTCATGGGGGTGTAAGCAGTTAATGACCTGCTTTTGTAGTGCAGGGTTTGATGTGAGTTCCAAGGGAAAAGAAGTTTACTTTGGTACATGCTAAGTTTATTTTCAACTTGAGATCATTTCATTTTGTGTAGCAAATGGCTGTCAATGTTCTAACTATAAAATTTGAAATGGCAATTTTTTAAAAAAATAATCCAAATTTCTGTGGTTATTGCAAAATTAAAAAAGAAAATAATATGTACATTGTCAGGTTTGAACAGTTTATGGCAATTGGGTAGAGACAACCAAGTAATGGGATATTGGTATGAATGCGAAGGGGGAGGGGTTGTCCATTACTTTGCTTAAGGCCCCATTTGACCATGATTCATGTCTGATGCCGTATCCTATCTAGGTTGCCACTAGAGATGTAAAAACAGTGTGTATAACCTAGGCATATTATTTGCTTCTTACACGTAATAGTGTTTGCATACACAGTGACAGTATGGATGTCTGTGGAACGCTTTTCACTCAAACCTTCAGTCTCCCTACCAGAGCTTTTCACTATTGCAACTGACTGTCGTATATAATTTAATGCAGTTATGGGCAAGAGCAATTCATAAAATTATTCAGTTCATTGTCCCTGACTGTGGACAACACTACATTCACATGTATTTTAAGGTGGGGGATCCATTTCAATAAGAGGTGAGCGGCTGTGATAGCAAGTTATGTTGCACTGTAGGAGAATGCAGTATTTGTAGCAGCAATTTGCTGCCTTACAATAGTGTTTCTTTGTGATACTATTCACACTTCACATTGATGGTGCTGTTCAGCTAATGCTGAGCAACACATCAGCATATAAGGACACAGAGTTCATCTGAATATTTGGCAAATGTTGGCATGCACTTCTTGTCCCATATGTGGGATCAGCCCATGTACAGTTGTCTTTGAGATTTTGAATTGTGGAGAGTTTTGGAGGAGTTATTAGCATTAAGTGTACTATATAGGATGCATTGTTGATGCACAATAGGGTAAGTTTGCATAGAGGGGCTTACTGCATTGTGTAGCTCTGAGTATGAATTTCTCAGAACTTAGTTTTGTGTTTTTATTGTATATAGGCCATACTTCACAGGCAACTATATCTACCAATCACAAACATTAATTTACAGCTTCACTGTTATACCGCTATTTGCTTTTATTTTAATTTTCCTTGTCTAAAACATTAATTTAAATTATGATCTGTATATTAGTAACACTAGTGCATGTTTTACTGTTTTAATCATTAACCATGGGTAATTTACAGTTTTTATCAGTGTATTATCAAGCACTGTATTTAAGACCATCACAAGTATTTTTTTCTGTGTGTGTGCCTTTACAAAGATCTTGCTGAATCTTATTTTTCACAGAGCAGTTTATTGTATCTTGTAAAACAACAAATTCTTATTTTTCCATATACTGAGCTTATTCAATTAGTTATGCTTTCTTTTTGTAGTAAAGGGTGGCTGTATTAATTTATGTCAAAAGCACATTAGCTAGACTAAATGTCGCCTAGTGGTACAGAATGTCAGCAGCCCTAAATGAAAAATAATTCATGTGATAACATAGACATGACTACATAATAGCGTGGCCCTGGGGAATGGATAGCACATGGAATGCTAGAGCTGTGAAACTGCCATTTGCTCTGTGTCCTTGTTAAAGTAAGATAAGTCATGTGTCCTTGTTAAAGTAAGATAAGTCAAGGCCACTGACCTGGTTTATATAAAAGATAATCAAGGCTGACTGAAACTGAAACAAACAGTTACTTTGTGGACACATTAAGCTCAGTTGTTAGTAGGATTCAGTACTTTTACTTCCAAAACACTGATACTTTCTTCTTTTCATTGTATGCATAATAAAGCCGTCTGCTAGGTAAACTAAATAATGCACTCAAACCATTTGACTTAGAAATCATCAGTTGACAGTAGCATCTGTTGTGTAGACAAGTTTACTGCTGTTTTTAAAGAAATACTTGCCACTTACTCATAATATGAGTGTGTAGGTAACATATTTCTGTAAGCTAGCCATAAAATTAACAACCCAAGCGAATAGTCTTCTGAAGTGACTTCTACATATTTGTAAATACACCCCAGGAAGATTCCATTAGGCCTATGGTCTCTCTGCAAAGGAAGCTAGGGGGACTATTTATAACTATCTTAAGAGAAGCTTGACCAGGGCATCATCAAAACTAACCTCCTGCAAGGTAGTGGTATCCCTAACATTCCCAAAGGTAGAACCATAAAGGAGAATTTGGTAATGGATCTTTGCTCAGCTATTATGTCTTTGGACATCTCAGAAACTCAGGATTACTGCTAGGGTTAATAAAAAGCAAAAAAAAAAAAGAAGCAATAATTGCAGGCAGAAGTTGTACTATGTTGGAAATGGAGGAAGAGAAGGCAGATGCTTAGGAAGAAGAGAATCATAATGAGGAGAAGTGGCTGAGTAAAATGTTAACAGAATAACATGTATGTATGTTTTTGCTTTCTTGTGTTTTGTATTGCTTCATTGCCTTCTTCTGTTTTTTATATTGTTGTTTATTTTCTTTACATTGTGTTTTTCTTATATTCTGCTTTTAATTGCATATTTAAACTAGGAAAGAGACCACAGCCATGTCCCCTGTGAGTCACACAGAAATTAGAACATGTCAGTTAAGTTTAATTACCTGTGAACTGAAGGTGAAGCTAGGAACTAAATCTTCTATTTAAGGGGTAAAATAAAAAATTTCAAGGCTTTACTGGAAAAGCTCAGACTGCCACCAATCACGGTGAGAGAAAGGTTAGTTTGTTTTTGCTATATTGTATTTGGTATTGCTTCATTGCCTTCTTCTATTTTGTATATTGTAGTTTATTTTCTTTACTCTGTTTTTCTTGTATTCTGCTTTTAAATACATATTTAAACTAGGAAAGAGACCATGGCTGTCTCTCTTGTGAGTCGCATTGAAATTTAAATTTCTCCCACCCTCCCACACTGGTGGTGGTGTGTTTTTAAACTCAGCTGCCTTTCTAGTTACATTACCCTTATGTTAATTTGAACACATATTTCCTTCTCTCTTCTCTTTCATTGGCTATTGTCAGTAAGCACAAAATTATCATTTTGTGAAATCACTCCCCTTCATCTATTTAAATTTAATGGCCACCTCACTTTATTCTATACAGCCAGAATCCAAAGTGCCTACCCCGCACCAACCTATCTTGCTCTTTTAAAATTAGTGATGCCCCACTTAGATAGCAAAAGCTTAGTTACCCCCTTTCTTAACTAACTGCTAAGTGCATAGTACAACCCATTTTTTCAATCTTACATTTAAAATCTGCAACATCTACTCCAAGACCACTGATTACTGGAGAGCCCACATTCTGCCTCTGAGTAGTCATCTTGGGATTAGTGCTTCTGTTTTGCTCCTGGTGAGAGAAGGAGCATAGGGGCACTATTCCCTGGAGACTGCTGGTCACCAGAAAACCTAATAACAGCTTCATAGGTGCCAGCTTGGAATTTGTACTTTTAATATTTTGCTCCGAGTGAGAGAAGGAGCAGAGTGCATTGATTCCTGACTGTTTCTGATTGGGCAGTGTGTCTCTGTGTTGGACCTTCCTAATTGGTCTGGTTGCTGTTTAAGACATCTACCAGAAAAAGGTTATGACCAGCCTACAGAGGTTTATGTTATAAACACGAAAACTGTAAACAGCAAATACATCTACATCAACACATAAAGGTCGATGTACAAAAAGAGTGAAATACGCTGTGAAGATTGGGTGAAGATAGATGAAGGCTGCCAGCCTAGCCAGATAGAATTTTGGAGATAATTCTGTCATCTGTAAATATTAATGTAAACCACAGGCTTGTTGTCTTAAATGGTAAAAATAGTGTTACATGTGAAACTGAAAAAAATGTAACAACAGTGCACTCTACTGACCAAATAAAGCATGTTGTGACCCTTTGATGTTAAAACTCAGAGCCAGTAAGTCTAGAGTGAGGCATCCTGCCTATTGTTTTAAGGCCAGAGTTAATGGCCAGAATTTGCATGCATAAATGTCCTTTATTGCTCTGATTTCTGCCCAGAGGTGAAGAATGTAAACATAGTTTCTGTTAGCCTGGGAACCCAGGGAAGTGTGAAGAATAATGTAATGTGAACCAGGAATGTGATTTTAAAAACAGAGAGAATCAGGGAGCATTAAGCATTTTTGTTTTGACCATCCAACTCATCAGCACTGTCTTGCTCTACATGTAAGTTTATCTTAGACGTGTGTTTTCTCTTAGTCTAATCTTTCTAGTTTCTAGCTATTTCTAAGTGTTTTTCTGTGGTGTCAGAACTGTACTACTGAATTATTTTAAGTATTTCTCTTTGATCTCTGAACTCTTGACTAGCACGGTGTAGTAAAAAGTATTTTCTTGTGGTTTGACTATTTGTTATTAAATATTTTTAAACCCTTTCAACTGTGGCTGTTTTTTTAGAGATAATTTAAGCTCTTTAGAGTACTTGCATACCTTTGGTTAAATTGTACAAAGCCACTCCAATAGCTTTAGCCATGGGCTATACTACCAATTGGATAATAATATTGCACAGTAATAATTGGACACCCTTTTAAGGGCCTTTGAGTAGCTGATAAATATTAGTGGGTGGTGGCAGCGGGTACTATTGTATAGTCTTGGAAAAAGGGGCACAGCTGGAGAACCTGTGCCAGCCTTTCCCAGGAGTGTCTGTGTGGTTGTATAAACTCTTCTCAAAGTGAGTGTGTGTGTGTGTGTGTGTGTGTGTGTGTGTGTGTGTGTGTGTGTGTGTGTGTGTGTGTGTGTGTCAGCTACTTGGGCTGGGAAACAAAGCACTGGTTGGACAGAGAGGGTGCTGGAGGTTTTAGCTTGCCCACTAGGCTGAGTTCTCAACCCTATAGCTGTGCCAGTGGAGAGTCTTATTGGGGACCTGGAGAGCAAGGGAGCAACCAGCCCCGGACTGACTGTGATCTTTGTGTGCTCTTAAGGGAAATTGCACTTTACTGTGTGTATTTGTTATCCTTTCCTCCTATATGAGATGCCCTTCACTGGTGTTAGTGGTGAGGATTGAGGCTTCTTGATTGCTGGGCCAGGGCACGGGCGTCACATATGTAATTAGCGAAAATGAAAACACTGAACTTATTTCGTCAACCAACAGCAGCATGCAGGTAAGCTCAAACTAACTAAATAAAATTAAATTGACACACTTTTGCAGGGAGTCAAGCCCCCCTGCACCCCTACACTCCCCTACTTAAATATACCAACTCCAAGACCACACTACAGTGGGGAAATGGATATACTTCCTCATCCCCACGATTGCCCTGCTGGCCAAGCAAATACATTTGGCGTTTTCATTTTCGCCAATTACATATTTCACTGTTTTTGTACATTGACCTTTATGTGTCCATGTAGATGTATTCGCTATTTTGGGCTTTAGTGTTTATAATATAGACCGGCCTGCAGAACCTTGCATCATCTGGGACAAGACTGTTGATCACCAAAGAGCCTATGGCCTGTTTCATATCTTGGGATTAGTGCTGCTGTTTTGCTTCTGTTGCGAGAAGAAGCAAAGGGGCATTGTATCCCAGCAGCATGAAGCTGTGGTGAGACCAGCACTAGTAGCAACCATAAGGTAGCCATTCAGTTGAATCCCCTCTTTTCATCATTTTTGAGAAAACTAATACTTTCTTTTCAGTAAGTACTGCTTGACTATCCAAACTTCAGAATATCACCCTAAATACTTCATCCATAAATCATCAGGGTCTATTTATCAGTTTGTCCTCAAGTGTTTGGCATTGCCCTGTATAGATGCAAACACCTAGAGTTCACATTTTCCTGTAAAAGCACCCTTGAAATTTCACCAATGCCTAGTTGCACACAGGGCAACTGGTTTGCAGTGACAAGCACTGCACCCAGAGTTGCAAATCAGATACTCCTGATATTAATTTATATTCTTACTCCAATCGTCTAATCAATAAAAATTAGCCTGTTGCCATGGATTTGAACTTTCCCATTATGTCTGTTACCAGCTTGGTGGGTATGGGCATTCTGAGGCAATGTACAAATTGCCTCATGTTTACTGATAACCAGTTAATTCTCAAACAAAATTATATGGTATGTGAGAGATGTAGTTACACAATATTACTGGAAGCCAAGCACTCACATAAAAAACACTCCTAATATCAATCTGGTTGTCAGTAGCACAAACACTGCACTCATTACACACAGTTCAAAGCAGACACAAAGACCCACATATGCTGTGTCACTTAAATGTAACTTTCCTAGATGAAGTACACATAAACGCTCTCAGCCGTCCTGAATGTGCTCTTTCAAAACAGCACCCACATCAACACATAATGTCACAACTCATAGACCATCTACTTCTAAACCCGTAAGGCAAGCCACCACACAATTCAAGTAAGGAGGAAGTCACTATCAGTTGCTTATCATGGGCCAGGATCCACCACATTATGCACACACACAGATTACTGGACCAGAAGTCCCAGTATAAATTAGTCATAGTCAATGTGGATGCAAATGACTCGAGACGTACCTCCCTAGTATATATGAAGAGAGACATCATGGAGCTATTGGAATATGTGTCCCAGGCTGGTATGAAACTAGTGTTTAGCAGCATTTTACCTTCTCCAAGGATGATGCCACAATACAAACAGATGATGACTGACTTTAATAACATGCCTAGTTTCATATAGGTGTCATTCTAAGGGTGTGCAATATTTTTTCAGGATGGAAGAAGATGGCCAACAGACCACGCTGCTTTTCCAGGGATGGTCTGCACCTCGCCCCTCTAGGTTTTCAAATATTAGCAAAAACATTGCCCTCCCCCCATACTGCTTCCTTTAGGCAATGTCAACAGGAAAGTACTTCCAACATAACAAATCAAAATGGAAAAAAAATCTAAAGGAGTTACTGCTTAATGCTAGGAGTCTAAACAAAAAACTCCACTCCCTACAAGCTCTCCTCACTGTAGGGAATACTGATGACTGTACGGTCACTGAGACATGCCTGGTCATTCAATAAACTCCATGTAGGCTTAGCGAAAAGCCTACATGCAGTTTGTGTTTGCACGATGAGCAGCAGTGTTAATTGCATATGCATGCCTTGTATCTGTTTTCACAGATACAAGTGAGGTTTCATGACCAGCGAAAGTGCTGTTGGCCAGGAAACCATTTAAAGCAGCACAAACACATTCAGACATGCAAAACGAGTTTACCTACGGGCAAACTTCTTTTGTGAGATTCCCCTGACAGCCATAATGACTGTCAGAGTTTAATTTAAGTCAGTGACTGCACTACTAACACATTACAGGAAAATGTACTCAGTGCAAAGTATAAGACAAACATTTTTGCCATGCTGAAATAAAGTTTTGGTGATGATCATCAAGGGTACATAGACTGTGTTATAAATACACTAGTCTGGGGAAGTGCGTGTATTGAAAAGGGCCACAGACAGGAATGGTAGGAATGAAGAAAGGGGAAGAAGACAAGTGAAACATGGTAATGTACACCAGATAAGGGCATGTCAGTCTATGCACTACCCAAAAAGGACAGCTGTAGTATGAACAGTAATCACATATATACATAATACAGTATGTACTGCTGATTACCCCTCCTGTGTAGGTATATTCATATCTTCACACTGCTGTATATTATGTGACTCTAAGACAAGGTCACATATCAATGAAGATGATTGCTTGTGATATAAGCAACCTGACATGATCAGTGGAGAGGACATTTATCAAGGATGGTATACACAGTAGGGGTATGTGCATATAGTGAAGCTGTGCAAAAAGAGTTGCTTGAATATGAATGTAAAGTCAGCATAGGTCTCACCCAGTTGGTACACAGCAAGAGGCTTTTGGACCACAGTAGACAAAAGCATGCACAGTCATGGACAATATCAGAATAACACCACCATTAATCTGTCTCATTGACATAAAATACGTGATTGTGAGTTATTTACATTTTCTGCATGAACACACTTGTACCACTGTAAAGATATGTCAGTATTCTGTAAGGGAATCAAACACACTTTATTCAAAAAAAAATGATCACTTGTGGAGGTGATAAGAGGGACACTGTTACATTTGTAGTTTAAATTAGGGGAAATCCTGACAAGTTGAGAGGTTTGCATGCCACATATATGCCACAATCTACACTTGCAAGAATGTAACTCATGCCATTGACGTTGTCAATGAGCTTGTATTTACTGGGTGCATCACAGGAAGACTTATCACGCATGTATCTTGTATATCACCATGCAGAGAATTCTGCACTGCCAACTCCTCATGGTTATACATCACAAAGAATACTTATGTGCAAAAATGAAGTGTGGAAGCTCACTGTGGCAAAAGTGATACACTTGAGTAAATCATCTCTGGAAGATGTGTGGTGGGATACATGCAAAAGGTTGCATTGTACTCAATTATTAGTGTGATGAGGGCTGAGAACAATGGGTCTATAATGTCCTTTGATGTGGATCTCCTGCCCATATGCAGAAGTTCTGCTACATGTAAGGGATTTGTCACCATTGTGGGTGCATGATGGTGGAACTTCCATTTACTATCTACCTGAATATCCAGGTCATGTACCATATAGTCTGATCATAGGGGTGTGCAGTCTATATTGTAATTGTAGCCTGTAGATTTGCTTTCAATAAGGAAACAATTATGCTTTTTGTTCATCTAGTGTGTCTCCATGGCTGTGGCAGCAATCATATGTGTGTTGATACATTCTGTATGGTATCAACAGCGTTCTTGGATTTAATGATTGTCCAAAAAGCTGGTTAGACAAAGGGTGTGTAAGCCTGCCTTGACTTATGGGACTGAAATACTGAACAGTAAAGGGCCTAGTACAGAACCCTGAGGTATGGACCTGGTCACTGGACTATAGCTAGAGGTGACTTCACACACTTCAAGATTGTGTCCTGTCTGTATTCCATTTGTCTACCCACGTGGTGATATAGGTGTTTATGCCCACTTGAGACAGTTTTTTTGTAATACCTAAGTGTGGATTTGTGTCAGATGTCTTGACCAGGTCAAGATATCTGGAATGACAGTCATTTCCTCATGCATGCCTTTTTTTTTTTTGCCTTCTTTAAGATGTCAGCCAGATTTAACAGACATGCTGTAGACTTAACAAATCAAAAAATGAGTTTGGTGCACAACTGAGAGATTATCTGTGTCCTTTTTGATAATGTCCATGATAAGTCATTGGTTTACCTCACAGGTGATGAAAGTCAGGATTATGGGTCTATCCCTGCATCAGGTGATGGTTCCCCCTTATTCAGACAGATGACTGTTGCTGTACACTCTTCTGCCAGAACATAGGCTGTCTGGAGGCTGTGTTTAAGTATGGATCTAACTGTGTCTGCTAGGTCAGGTTTAAGTCATGGAATAGACAATCTCTGATGTTGTGAGGGCCCATTAATTCTGTGTTTTTAGCCTTAGAGAGAGCACAGATGAGCTGCTCTCCTGAGAATGTAAACTGAGTAGTGTTTGCATGTATACTTTGGCTGATGACCAGTGAGGATGGGGGGGAGGGGTGAAGTGTGAGACAAACTGTCAGCTACCAGATTGTCTGTTTTCTCCATGTGAGTATGGCTGGTGGCATCCACAAACGTTTCTGCACTTAGTTGTGTAGTCCCCTTAACATTTCACTCTTATTTATATAAATGATTTGTGACAACCCCTCCAAATACAACCTTGGTTATCCATCACACGCCTCATAATGGAACTGTTCACACAGTCAATACAACTCTATCAGTGTCAAGTAATTACATCAATTGCACAACATATGCCTATACATTATTAATTGGAAAGCTGTGTTTGAGTAGTCTAATACCATATATGGACAAATTACAGATGAGTTGGTTGTGGTTCATGCAGAACAGTTACTGATACAAATACTGATTGTCGCACAGTGGTGCAGTTGACCACCTCAATAATCCTTGGGAATAGCAACACAATTGTACATACAATTAATTCAACAAGGTTGCAGTTTAATCAAAACATAATATTTTTGTGTATATCACAGAATTACAACATAGTTCATAGGTTAAGTTCATAGCTAGGCTATCTGCTCGAGGGCATCTGTAAGCCTAACCAGAATGTGTTGGGTTTCGCCGCCCCCTTAGATTAGTTACCTGTGCCTCAGTCCAGCAGAGCCACTGCAGTGATCCCTGGGGTAAATTTTCCGTTTCCCATCCACTCATCAAGGTTTCTCTTGAAGAATGTTAGTGAGGGGCTCTGCCTAATGTAAATTGGAATCCGGTTCCAAAGTATAGGGAGTCTCTGGGACAGGAATCTATCCCTCCAGCATGTCCTATTTATCACTGTGGTAAGGTTTAGATCCCTAGAGTGTGTGGCTCTTGGGGATTTGTTTTTTTTTTTAGGTGGAGCATGTCCATCAATTCTGGGTTGGACATGGCCTTGTATGTCAGGCAGAGATCACCTCTGAGTAAGCAGTATGCAACTCAGTACAGCTGGAGTTTCTTCAGTCGGGCTGCATAGGGCATATGTTTGAGGCCAGTAATCCTCTTGGTGAGGTACTTCTGTGGTCTTTCCAGCTGTTGCAGGTGTCTTGTAAGGTACATCCCAAATAGGGCATTGTAGTCTATGATGGGTCTGATGAGTGATGAGTAAAGGGGCACAATAACCTCTTTTGTTCTAGATGCGAACCCTTTTGTGATTAGATGGGCCACATAGAAGGATTTTCTAACCACCTTGGCAATATGATTATCAAAGGAGAGATTACTATCTACTTGGGTCCCCAGATCCCTTTTTACATTTTCTGTATTTAGGGGACTACCACATATGTTTTTTCAAATAGGATGACTATGCACTTTTTGGCATTTAGCCTGAGGCCATGATTTTGACACCAGGTATCCGTTTCAGTGAGACCCTTCTGGAGGATGTCTGTATCAGCTGGAGAGTCAGTTATGACCCCCAGTTTGCAGTCGTCTGCAAACCTGGTCAGCCATAGTCCTCCTGTGCTTGCCTGTACCTCTGAGAAGTATATACACCGAATAGGAGGGGTCCCAGGCCTGAGCCCTGGGGGGCACCACTTGTAACTGGTTTAGAGTTGGACCTAGAGCCTGCAACTCTGACCGTGTGTATTCTATCCATGAGCCAATTGGCAACCCATCTCACGATGTAGGGGTTTATGTTCAGGCTTTTGAGCTTGTCTATAATACCAGAATGGGGAATGGTATCGAAAGCCTTTGCGAGGTCTAGTTAGGCTTTGTAGACCCCTCCTTTCTCTCATCTAAAGCCTTGGTAACCGTCTCAAAGACGTCCACCAGGTTTAGGAGGCATGATCTGCCCTTAACAAAGCCAAACTGGGTAGGGTCCAATATCTGAAGGTTCCCAATGTCTCTGTTAATGAATTCCATGATGATGCGCTCCATAGCCTTGCAGACCAGGCTAGTCAGGATTATAGGGCGATAGTTCCTGGGAGCCATTGTGGCTCCACCTTTGTGGAGCAGGATAATTGTTGCTGTGCACCGCACTATGGGTATGTGGCCTGTAGAGAGGCTGAATTTGAACAGTGTGTTTAGGTGAGGGGTTAGTTAATTTTGGAGCTCATGTAAGAGACACCTGGTACACCGTTTGGTCCCATTGAAGCTGTATTTTTGGCTTTGGGTAGGGCTGTTTTATCCTGTGTGTCAGTGATTGCCAGGGCACTACATTCTTCTGGTATGGTTATGGGCCCTTTAGGGGGTGAGAGGGGGGTGAAGTTTGCACTAAACCTGTCTGCTAGAATGTTGGCAATATCAGTCAGTTCAATGTATTTGGTGCCATTCTGCACTAACCCAGAGCAGATCTGAGTGTTTCCACTTAGGTTCTTGACATAGCTAAAGAAAGCTTTGTGGTTATCTTTGGAGTCCTTGGCAATTTTTCTTTCGAAGCTAGCCTTGGATGATTTTATGAGGGATCATAGTTTCTTGCTGATACTGATCAGGGATGTCTTTCCTTCTTGGGATTTTACTCTTTTCTGCACTAGTTTCCTCCTCCTATTGTATAGCTTGTTTATGGCAGGGGTCCACCAGACTGGTTTCCTTTTCTTGGAGGAGTGAGTCTTGTTTTTTCTTGGGATAGCATGATCCATGCATTCTTGCAGGTACTCATAGAGTGCCTTTGTAAGGGATTCAGCAGCTTGGACAGCATTGTCCTTTAGCATGGGAGCTGTGAACCTTTCCACCTTGGCCTTAAGTAACGTGAAGTTTGCTTTTGAAAAGTTTTTCACGGTGGTTTCCTTGATTGGGGGTGTGGGCGGAATGTGGATATCCAGAGTGATTAGTCTATGGTCTGATCTAACCAGCGAGGGTTTGACCTCTGGTGTAGAACCCATGTTGGTGATGACCAGGTCCAATATGTTGTCACCTCTGGTGGGGATGATGACCAGTTGATCCAGGGTGTTCAAGTTTATAAATTCTAGGAAGCGTTGGGCAAGGGTGTTAGTACTTGAGTAGTTCTCCCAGTTAATGTTTGGGTAATTGAAATCACCCAATATTAGGGCTTTTGGTAGGACCTTCATATTTTCCAGTGTCTCCAGAAATGCGGAATGGGGGTCCTGGGTCATGGTGGGTGATCTGTAGCAAGCTACAATTTGAATTGCAGTTTTGCCATTGTTAGTTGCAAATGGATGATCTCTGAGGCATTGTGCTGTGCCACTAACCTGGAGGTGTGGGTATCCTTGATGAATATGGATACACCTCCACCTTTTGTGTTTCGGTCTGGGTTCTGTGGCCAAAAAGTATGGTATGAGTTATAGCCTGGTAGTACTGGGGTGCAGCCTTAAACTAGGTTTCTGTTACTGCACATATATCGTTTTTCTCCATACTGAGGAGTGCCTTGAGTGCATGCATTTTGAGGTTTAGACTTCTGGTGTTGAATAGCATTACCCTTAGTTTTTGGTTACTTGTGCTATTTACAGTGGTGGGTTTGTCTTTTGAGCCTTGTCTAAAAAAGACACTATGTGGGCGGCAAAAGCCTTGGCCAGTATTCAAAAGCCTAAGGGTGACAGGTGCAAGCCATCTCTTGTGAAGCAACGTAGCTTATCGAGCATGTCATCCAAGGTGGACAGATACTAAATCCCGTTTAAATGACACCAGAAACCTAGCCAATTGTTGAAATTGATAATTTTTTCTTTATACTGTGGCATCATTCTTGGTGAGGGCAGGATGCTACTCAGGGTCAGGGTCATACCAGCCTGGGCTACATGATCAGAGAGTTCTTCCATGTCTCTTTTTATGTAGTCCAGGGAGGTACATCTCAGCTCATTCCCACCAACATGGACAATGACAGAGTCATATTTGTACTTGTTCTGGAGTGACCTGATTGCTTGTGTTATGTGGTGGATCCTGGCACCTGTCAGGCAGCTAACTGTAACCTTCTCCTTGTCCAGCCTAGTTAGTGGGACATCAGTGTGCCTGACTATAGAGTCACCTATTACTAGTGTGTTGGGTATGTTATTTTGCCTTAAGGGCTGTGATTGCGTGGCACACTGATTATGTGAAGTATGTGTTTCATGGTTTGCGATGGGGGTGTGGAGGTTGCTTGGGTGTCTGCTTTGGAGGTCTCTGCTGCTTTTGCAGATTTTTATTTAGAGCCTTCGGGTATGTTTTCATGTATTTATGTGTGTTATTTACTGGTGTTGGTTTAATAGGTCTTTGTGAGACTGGTGGTGTGTTGCAAGTATTTTCTTTCTCCTCTTGACATGTGGATGAACAAAGACTTATGTTCCCATATAATCAGTATGACTTTATATTGATGTATGGTACAGAGCATTTAATGATTCTGTGTATACATATGCACATGTGCCATACTGCAGGTGTCACTGTGATGGTTGAATGAGAACTGCATAGAATGTCGATCTGCTCTACTACAAAAACACATGCCTTATTAAGCCAACAATGTACATATTATCATCCAATGTCAACAGTTCACAGGAAGCATATTACTACAGCTGTTATGGAAGGAACATGTAATCAAATGGCAGTAGCAGCCGCCACCAATACATTACCTCACATGAGAGACTACAATACTCTCTTGTAGGCCTACTGTACATCCACATCTCAAAATACATGTTGATGACAGCAGCATTGACATATGAAATGTTCATAGGGTCAAAGGACATTACTCAGTTAACAGCCAACATCACATCAAATCCTATCCATTATTGTATTATTTAAACCAAACTCTCTGTGTCTATATGATGGAAAATAGCAAGGCTATGTGTGTATTTGTTTGATTGCTTTACATGCTTTTCTTTCCATATGTGACATGTGCACTTCCCCATGACAGAATTAGCAGTCACACATCCAGTGGTCTGGAGATGGCTTGCAGAGGCTCATGGTAGGACTTTTCTTTATGATGTGCATATGCGTCTTTGAGATGAGGGCATCCTCCACTAGTCTGCAGGAAGGATGTCATGTGGCCAGAGGGAAAAAGTGGATGCTGGATGCATGGGGCTACATTTAAGGTTCTCCTAAGTGGCAGTGAAATGAAAAGCAATTCAAAAGATCATACAATGACTGTAATGTACCACCGCACACACACACACACACACACACACACACACACACACACACACACACACACACACACCACTAGACTGCATCTGATTTGAACATTACACCTGTGTAGTTATAGAAGCTGAATTCCATACAATGTAACACTAGAACCATCACATATATCTGACTTTAACACTGCCATGTTGCACTTTATAGAGTATGATAGCATCATTGTATGCTGAGAAGATGATGTTGGGAGGAGTGTCTGACATGGATATAGAGTCTCATCTTGGTGTAAAATTGTCTCAGAACTATTATTTGAATGTATACACACTCATGTTGCCTGCTGTCAGATTAGAACCCCTAAATATATAGCTGCAGTAGCTATAAAACAAAGTACTTAATGTTACTGCTGTAGCACAAGTTTGACTTGAATACTGTCAGAGTGCTCTTTATACAGAATGACAGAATGATATTTATGTTACAAGAAGATGTTCAGAGTGTCTGACATAGCTGTGGACTCGCATGCCATCATAAAATTATCACCATACTGATTGTTGAATGAACACACACCAGTCGACTGCAGTGAGACTAGAACTCCTACCTAACTATCTACAGAACACAATACTTAATGCAAGTCCCACAGCACAAGTCTGGCTTTTATAGTGTCAGACAACACTTCATAGCTGATGACATCAGCAGTGTGTGGTTTGAAGAAGGTGGTAGTAGGAGTGTCTCGTGTTATTCTAAAATGGTCTCTAGAATGTGAACTAACTGAACACAAATACACACACACACACCACTTGACCACAGTGAGACTAGAATGCCTACCTAACTCTATACAGAGCACAGTACTTTAACACAAGTGCCACAGCATAACTCTGGCTTTCATAGTGTTAGACAGCACTTTATAGATGATGACATCAGCAGTGAATGTTTGTGAGAAGATGTTTGGAGGCCTGTATGAAATGGCTGTGTAGGCATGTATGACTGTCAAAACACTTGTTCTGCATGGGACTGGATTGCTGACAGTAGGATACAGAGTCATGTCCTTCTGAGTATGCACACACACTTACACATACATAGATACACACACATAATGTGGCTGCTGTGTTAAGTTAACCCACATTTAAGTATTTTGTTCCCATCTACAGAACACAGTAGTTAATAATTGCACCATCCCTGAAGTATGCTTTTGCCTTTATTTGATGTGAATAACATATCCTGTTATGAGAGTGGTGTGCAGAGTGTGGAATTTGTATTATCTGTTGTGTTTCTAGTATGCAGGTATACCTTAAACGACAGCTTATCAAACTAGATGCAAAAAGCTGTCAGGGAATGCATGTTGCAGAACTGAGTCATATGCACCTGTTTCTCAGTATGTTGTGTCCATTACATAATTACAGTCACATATAGGCACACACATGTTTTGTGATCAGCATTCATGCAATTGTGTATGTATGTGTTTTCACATTTGTGAGTAACTGATATCCACATTAATACATGTATAAGACAATCTGAATGTCTGTTGTCAGTATAAAACTTTAGATGATGTAACAATGCAGTTGTGCTATTTATTTCTGTAGTGTAGTTGACATTTGTGAACTGCTACTGACATATCGATTTTCAAGTGCATGGGTGCAGGGTGCACATGAGTCTGAGTAAATATGTGTTCAGTCAGTAACAGGTTCCTTCCCTTTGTTGTGTTTTAAGTGGATTATAATAGGATAACCATAGTAATATATGCCAATCATTTTTTTTCCATAGTGCACTACTGGTCTGTGGTAGCAGGTGTAACTGCAGTGAGTTCATATTTTGAGCAAAAATGAGGCAGGGTTTGAATCCAGCTCAATCTAATTTTTTTTACACATTTTCAGGATGGCATTAAATAATTAAATGTGATCATTTTTGCAGATGTGAAAGGCAATGAATACAGTGAAGTATTATATAAAACAATATTATATAAAACAAGCTAAGGTCAATTGATTTATGTCAACAGCATACATATGGATTTGCACTGTTATACATTCATCAGTCTACATAAATACTACAGTACATATGTCCTTGTGGGTGACAAAATCACCACCTCCACCAATGCTCCTAGAGAGTACCACTCCACCAGGTGCTGGGATAATGCTACCTGATGTTGAGAGCCCAGACAGTGCAGGAGTTGCAGATGCAGTACTGCTAGGTTGCTTCCCAGATGTGATGAGCATTGGTGTGGTGGGAGGCTGAGCTGCACTGGTTGGCCTACCTCCCTGTGATGGAAATCATTTTGTCAGTTGTCAGAAATTGATGACATCAGAACTTTGTGAATACATATAAAAATCAAAAAGAGAGATGGGGGGGGGGGGTAAGAGACAAAAAAAGAAAAAGATAATTAGAACCAAAATATGTTGCACACAATAAATTGCTACAATATAAATATAATTTTACTTTTACATTAATTACACTTTTTAAAAACTACAAACTAAGACTGGTAATTGTTCCACTTAATCCTTCCAATATGCATATATTGCACACACTTTTTCAAATAATAAATATTAAGTTAACATGGCATTTATGCCAATTTTGTTGAAATTAATATTTAATATTTTTAATTGTTTTTCTATATATTTGTTACCTGTGGGATTTGAACCAACAACATCTGAATACACTATTGCAGTTGACTCCTACAATTCTCTTGAACTACGGAATGAAGCATTCATGCTTGATTTTGCAGTTAAGATATGCATGCTTAATTTGCTACTAATGTATGGAAGAGCAATACATTTAATACAATAATTATTTTGTGCTGCATACATACCCCTTGCTTCACTTAGTCTTTCTAAATGTTCAGCATGGGCTTCCCTGTTCAATTAAATCTCCTGGGCAGTTGTAAAATAAAGAGGAAAGAAAAAAAGAAGAGAATTATGCATACCTGTGTTGCTTATCTTCAGCTTTGAGTATAATTTGAAGTATCTTTATCTGTATACTTACACAGTTGGGGGGTGTCAGTAGTCCTAAACTCACCCAGCCACTGGTTGAGATGTGCTTTCTTGCACCTTTTCAGTTTGTTGTAGTGCTGCCTGCATTGCTCTCCAGTGTAGGGAATGCCAGTTGCACTGCAGACAGCCTTGGCAAGAATATTCCAAGCCTCTGATTTATATTGAGACATGGTATAGTCCCCCTGCAGTAGCCTATGGCTGTGGCACTTTAAGAGGAGTCCAGTGAATATTCTGGACTCTTCTACACCCCATTGTTGAGCACTAAATTTGGTACCTTCATTTCTAGCTCCTGCCATATCCACACAGGTTATACAACAGCAATTAAAGTGTTTTCCTGCCAATTAATGATATCAGGTTTAGCGGTCATTGTGCAAACCCACACAACAATGCCAACCTATTTGAGCAATTTTAAGCAGAGAGCAACATTGACAATCAGACAGGAAGGCAGTCTATGATTTAGGGAGGGTATTGTGACAGGTGGTATTAGTTTACGGGTTGAATGCTGCTGTACCTCTTAGATAACTTAACTTTTCATACATGTATTGGGGTGTATAAATTTTATGACCTGACATATTTTTATGTGATTTTACACACTGATAAAAGTAATTTTTACAATGTGGGATTCAAACCTATGTAAAATAGACACTTCATAATCTTCCTCATAGGTGTTTTTAACTCCTTTCCACAGAGGAAATGCTTGTCAGACATGCTCATTAATTGTATAGACACATTACAGAGAGAGTGGTTAACCATGTATGAGTGTGACCTGCCATTGTCCTGGTTTATACATTCATGTGTATATGACTATAATTGAAGTATGAAGTCCATCCCAGGGCAGAAAAGATACTTTTAAGTACAGAAACATAATTGTCAGTATACCTTCAGTCACACATTTAATTCATATGATATCCACTGCTATACATAGTTATTATGCATAATTATCTTTATACTGTTCTTCAATTTTAAACATGGAGTGGAACAGCATTAATACAATTTGGATTGTGGTAGATTAGAACCCTGGTTCACCTGTATAGTGACCCTTAACTTGCAACATTTGCCAAGGGGAGAGCCAGGCAGCAGCTGTATTTTTCATACTGATTGCTGTGTATGTATGCTGACTGCCATGCAATGCCACTTTGTGTGTTTGCACATTGAAAGACCACACAGTGTATCTTTATAGAGACTGACAATTCTGCAGATGTTTTAGGAGCATGCTGACTTCCACACAATGCCACATAACATGTTTGTGCGATGGAAAGAAAAAGATATAACAATGTATCTTTTTGAAATTGACAATGTCTGCTTATTGTCTACGTGTGTTGTGGAAGCATGCTGACCACCGAGCAACAACACTTAGCATGTTTACGAGATGGAAGGCAAACTATGTAACAATGTATCTTTTATGAAACTGGCAATGCCTGCTTGTTGTCTGAAGCATTAAGCTGTGTTTTCACAGAGGTGAGCAGTGCACAATGAGCAGGCTCAGCTCAACATGTATAATTCTTGTAAAAATTGTTTATTATGCTTCATCATTAAACGATAAATGTAGGACTTGAACCATGATCTCCATATCCCATGTACTGTGTGCTTCATCATGTTTAGCAGGTGTGCTACACACACTTGATTCACAGCTGTAATTTTTGCTGTCCTAAAAATAGAAGCAGCTTCCATTAATTTTCATTTATTTATCCATTTACCATAGGTGTGCTAAGCCATGTGCCACACAAATATTAATATTTAAAAAAAAAAAAGAAACATAAACAGCATTAGAAAATAGATTTTAACAAGCTTTACAGATTTTTTTTATATAACTCTGGATTTAAACTATCATACTAATGAACCTACAAAACACACTAAGAGTGTCTTATCTCTCTCTACCACAGAAGCAACTTTGCAGCATGAATGCAAATCACTGTGCATACAAGCAAGCAAATCCCATTTCCTCCACCATATTAACAAGACATATACACTTGTACACTCTCAGTTGTTTGTATGTGTTGCTTACAGATTTATTGCAATGAGTGATCAACACAACCAATTACGAGTATTGTTTGCACCAATGCAGCTCTTGTTTTCTCTTTGTATTGGGTTAATTCTTCTCTTACTTGGGCTGTACTCTCAGACATGCAGTCTGTTGGTCATTTTGTATCATTGTTCTTTAAATGTATAATAAAATTATGAGAGTGAAAAACAGTTTTCAGCAAAGGCAGGAGAGTTTGACTATTTGTGAACAAAAATGAGAAATGTGTGCTGTTCACTTCCATGTAAAAGCTTGCTACAGTTACTTCTGCACTTTAAGTGTATGCTGGGTGAAACACCCAGTGTAGGTAAGGTGGTCTGAATTGCTGTTGTCGCTTCCTTCCCCCTCCCACTACCACTATCATTCACAGTTGCAATCTGTTAGCTAATAACACAGAGGTAGTGCCTACACTATATTTACACCGGCTGCATGAAGTTTGGAATTCAGCAATTCTGAGTGTACACCCCATTCGCATCTTCACCATGCTCAAAGGCCTGAATATACAGTATAAAAAGATAACCATGTAGGTATGGAACTGGAAGATGAGGACACTTGTGTATTTGGAGAACCTAGAACATTTACTGTAGAGAAGGCTTCTGACCTTGCTAAGGTGTGATTGTATTTTTCAAGTACATTCTAGATTTGTATGTATATATTAGAAAATGGAATGTTTATTTGTATGTTCTTATAATTCACTATTGGCAGAGGCATTTTTGGCAGGGATTTACATTCTCAGATGGCTTATTAACTGTCATCACAAATTTTATTGTTAAAACTGGTTATCTTACAATCTTCTATGTTATTTCAGGAGAAATGTAATGTACCATATTGTCAATGACACAGGGGTGTTATGCTTCTAAGATGGCCCATAGACACCTCCAGGGAATGCTAGACACAGAGAGAGGTGAAGGTCGGTCATATAAAATTGACTTTTCTGTTGTAAACGTGTACATATCTTGTGAAAATTGGGTTGAAAGCATATATAACAACTGGATTATGTGGTATTCCTTGGTTTGTACAAACTTTTCATTTGCCTGCTGTTTTGGGGGTGGGGGAACCAAGTACCATTTGTGTGTTGCCATAACAACTGTGTTTCAAGAGGTTTGCTCTTGAAATTGTGTAGTCATCCTGTTATTTCCATGGAAAACAATATATTACTAAAGTCATAGTCCTTGTTTTGGACCAAACATTGGTTTGTGTGTGAGTGTGATATGGTACAACTACATAACCTTCAGTTTTAATAACTAAAATGTGTGTCTCCAGTGCTTAATGTTGAAAATATATATGTGTATATAAGTAGGAATTTAATTATGTGATATTTATGTGTTGCATACTTCTTTGTTTTATGTCACATAGAGTTATGGCACCCAGGTGTACAAATCCACATAACCCCTCTTTCAGTAACTCTGAAAATGACCTCATAGTGCAGGAGTTCAGGTGCCACTGTGCTTTTCTGCTTGACAAGATGTGGGAATATGGCTGACAAAATGCAAATCTGGAACCTGATAGTCAGTGATGTGAATGGCATGGGGGGGCGGGTACACCAAGACTTATGATCAGGTGCGTCATATAGTGCCCTGATATGATTTCATCAGCCTGGAGGAGAGCAGCAAAATTAGCCCATGAACAGCTGACTACTGAGTGGAGGGGCCTGCTACAGAGCCACCACTGAAGAGTTCCTGTCCACTATCGGAGATCCACAGAGCTCAGTGGAAACTGAACATCAACATGTGATTGATATTGGTGCTGATAGTTCTGGGAGGACAAGTATGTGCCTGGAGGAGATTTCAGGTAGGCTTACATATGTCAAGTTGTAAGATTTGCTTGTATAGTAAAATATAGAAACATTTAACTAATAGTTCATGTATTTTTTTTATCTTTGGTGAATCTATTGATAAATTAATAGACTTAATGACACATTTTTGTTCATTAAACTTGTGCTTTGGTTGCACGTGTCAGCCAAGTTTCAGATAAAAGTATTGTTAACGGACATATAGCCAAATTGTGTATTCACTGCCCCCTATGTTATTGCAATTGGGCTGATTGCATCCTTACCTTGTTTCATTTTTTCCAAGACCATCCTCCCTACCAAGTGTGGAGTCATTTGTACATGGTAAGCCAAGCATTTTTCTTTGATTATTGATGAACAATTGTCAGATATATACATGTATCTGTATATGTGAGGGGGGTGTAATGAGTGTGTGTATTGCTGTACCATCTGAGATAGTGTGAACTGTGTTAGTTTGGTATCGAATACATTGTTTTAAATATTTAGTGTAGGTATTAATTTTGTTCCTTATTATCACAGGTATGAAAAAGCCTCCAGGTGGATGTACTGCCAAAATAAAGTCCAACTCAGTAAAAAGCAACCAAATAATCCAGTTTGTTGAGTGCTTTTGTCCTTCTCATATAAGGACTTCATCAGAATAAAATAACACACAATTCAATTACTTAAATAGTCTGTGAAATCAAATGACCCCTTATTAGTAAAATACCATACAATATAACAATCACCAATAATGAAAAATAAAAAACCTAATAATAAAACCTAAGAACTAATAAAAATCCCACTACTCCTAAAATAATACATAATTAGAAAAGCCTTACTATAAATAAATAATAACAAACAAGAAAGAGGGAATAGGAATCAAAAGACCAGAAAAATAAATCCACTTGTCCCTATTTATTTATAGTAAGGCTTTTCTAATTATGTATTAGTTTTAGGAGTAGTGGGATTTTAGTAGTTCTTAGATTTTATCATTAGTTTTTTTTATTTTTCATTATAGGTGATTGCTATATTGTATGGTATTTTACTAATTAAGGGATCATGTGATTTCACAGACTATTTAAGTGACTGGATAGTGTTTTATTTTATTCTGATGAAGTCCTTATATGAGAAGGATGAAAGTGCTCAATAAACTGGATTACTTGGTTACTTTTTACCAAGTTGGGCTTTATTTTGGCAGTAAGTCCACCAGGAGGCTTTTTCTTCATTTTGAGTGTATTAGTGCCCAAAGTTTTGCTGTGTTTTCTTTACCTTATTATCACAGGTGATCATGACAGTGGATGTACAGGACTCTTACCACCTGATTCCAGAGTATCGTCAGGCTCTGTTGATGATGGTAGCCAAACCCACAGTCAGGGGGTACAGAGGTTGAATCTGACACTGAGGTTGACATTCACCCATCCAGTGCATTTCCCTCAGATTCAGTTAGTAGGCAACACATGCCTGTTCCAGTGAGCCCTCAGCTATTGGACAGGTGGAGGGTGACACATTTGATCAAGGTAGTATGGCTACAGTGGCTTCAGTGCTGGTTGACTCTAGCCATAGGCAAAGTGTGAGCAAGGTGCCATGCAGCAGGGTTGTTAGGAGTGCTTGTAGGAGGTCATGTTGTCCACCCTCCACCTGATCCTGATTTGTCTTTACATGCCACTCAATGTTTGTTTAGGGTCATCATTGAGGTGCAGGCACATTCCCTAGGACCTCTGAGGACATACTTAGGGTTGTAGATAGGGCACAGGCTGATGTGCATGTCTGCCTTCGCTGTGTGACCAATTCAGTGGATCAGCTGAATGACACGATGGAATGTCTGCTGGGAGGTTACAGCATCCAAGTGGATGTAGGTCAGTATCATTATCTGATGTTAGCCAATGTGGCTTTGCCTGATCATGCTCCTACAGTGGCACTACTACTACTGCTACATCATGGATTGAAGTGTCCACACCCAGACATGGTAGGCCATGGGGTTGTGGTCCTGGGCATAATCATGAGGAGAGCTCATCCAGCAGATATCAGTCATGTTCAGGTAGCAACAACACATCTGACAAGGGCATGGACATGCCAGTGCAACTCCTGGCAGAGCCATTTGTCGTGGTTGGGATGACAATGATGATCTGTTACCTCTATCTTGCACGTTTTACACCTGTCTGACATACCAGGAAGTAGAGCTAGTACATCCTTGCTGTTTTCTTGCAAACACCCCCCCACACGTTTCACCTTGAGGGCCCATACAGACACACCCCCACACATATCAGTTTCATGGGTCATTCATGAGACTTGCAGCTTATTCTGTCTCAATGGCCATTTTATACTTTATCAAAATTTCTGCATGTCTGTCTTTCTTACTCTCATGCACTCACTACCTTTTGTGCCTGCCTTAACCTCCTGCCCCTCCCAAACAACACTCTGCAAATAATGATAACTGTGCCATATCCTTGATTTTCTATCTTTTGCATTCAGGAATGCATAAGTCTTTTGTCTGATACCTAGGGTGCATAGCTGACCGAGTGCTTAGTATATATGTGTGTGATGCATTTTTTTTAATTGTACTACTTTCTTACGTTTTTGTTATGTGTGTATCTTTGATGCATGAGGCCTATTAGCTGATCGTGAATGCATCTATTGACATAAGTCATTGCTGTAACATGTTGATGTCACTGCTGTAAAAATCACTTGGGCCTGTTGCATTTACAACTGTATAACAACAACGGCAGCCCCTAACATTGTTTCTGTGCAAAGTAGTTTCCGTGACTGTATTCAAGACCAAAACCTGCTCTGAGTGTACATGATTGCTTTATAGCCTGCTGAATAGCTACTTCATTTTGGATTGGGTAATTGGAATACAATTCAGATGCTCATGCTGTAATTAGCATGCCACAATGTTTACCATGTTTGCGCAGCTCTACACACTGTGTAGAATCACTTATTGAATATGAATAGGCACACTACCATGTAGGCTTTATTAAATCCAGCCCATGGTTTAAAGCCATTGAGAGCACACTGGCTGTGCAAGGCTATAATGCCTTCCACACATTTAGACCAGCTACTACACAGAGAGGGAGAAAAAAGGTGGAGGTATCTCGATTTACATAAAAAATGAATATATCTCAAGGCTGGTGAAACAGAACAATGCACTTGAACTTCTCCACATTCAAATCACTATAGGCAAATTCCCATTCCATTTCCTTGCAAGCTGTAGACCCCCCCCTCTGTGACCCAGGAAACTCATGTATTTAAATTTATTGGAAACACTCACCATCCAACCCAATACCATATTCATGCATTACTTTAATTACCTTACTATTTACTGGGAATCCTATACAACACCAAATGTACAGGCACAGAGATTCCTAGAATTGTAAACACAAACTCCCTGGATCAGATTGTCAATACACCGCCAGGGATGCAAATATACTGGATCTGGTCCTAGCTAATATGGGAGAGTGCTGCACACACCCTAGTGTAAAGTCTTCTCTGGTAAGGTCAGACAACAAAATAGCCTCCTTTGAAGAAAAAATAAAGCCTGGAACCACAGCTAACCCTGGAATATTCAGGAACTACTCTAAGGCTAAGTCCCTACTATTAAGTGATAACCTGGCAAAGTTTCAAGCCCTCATAAACCCTGAGAACACTGCTGCCTACACAGAACTGTTCGGAGAAACCATATACAATCATGTTAATAGCTGCATAGAAGCAACTGTTTCCAGCAGGAAGAAGTATAGAACTAACTCAAAAAACAAGCCACCCTGGTGGAATCACAACATCAATAGGCTGTAAACAGAAGGAAGAAAATCATGGCAAAAATTAGGAGATGTAGCACCCAGCAGGATAAAAACACTCTCATCAAACTAAACAAACAATTCAGAGGACAAATAAAGTTGACCAAAGCCAAATTTGAGGTAACTTTGGCCTCCCAGGCCAATGACAACAATAAGGCATTCCTTAGCTATGTCTGCAACCTCAAAAGAAATACATAGTTGTGTGCAGAGCTCATTGTTAATGAAGCCACCTATACTGAACCAGAAGTCAAAAAGATAGAAGCTGAAGTTATGAAATATTTGTGAAGTGAAGGACTCATTGCAGAAACTCAAACATAAGTTATATCATAGCATGATGGAACAACTAGTCCCCAAAATAAGGAGAAACTAGAGGAGCAGGAGACATCTGAAGAAGAAATATGGACATGGGAAAGAAAAAGAGATTTAATATGGTGCAATATTTATGCAAAGGAGAAACCAAAACTAATTAATGCAAAAAAGAGCAGCACTAAAGATATTTGAAGAGAAATACAGGCAAAGACATCTGGATATGGACAATTTTACAATACAAAAAATAAGAAAACAAAGAGGAAAAGTAGAAAGGATTAGTAATGGAGAAGTTAAAGAAATAGAAACAGGTTATGGATACCTGCAAAGTGAAGGATTTAGTGTAGAAATTTTAATTCAGATAACAACACAACAGGACAGAGCAATGGACACCCAAATTAAGGAGAAACCAGTGGAGCAGGAAGTATCTAATTAGTTGACATATGTGGATACTTTGGAGCCTCCCATAAGAAACCAGTACAAACATTCATTTTGAGCTCTACAGCAAGGGAAAGAACAGGAAACTGTGCCAACTCTGACACAGGCAATGTCGTGGAGTGATAGGCCAGTGAATTCCCATAGAAAAGAGCAATGGATGATACAGGGCAAAACTGAAGAGAACATGGCACAGGAAGATGCTCTGGAGCTTTCTGTAGAATGCCCGCAGGAAATAGAGAACAAAGAATGTGCCCTCAGTTTGGAAGAAAATGATCTAAGAGAAGAGTTGCTTGATTTAATAGACATGGATAGACATATTAAGATCAGTGAAAGAAATAGACTGCAGAATGTCAATAAAACCCAGAAAAGGTTAGAAATTTGATAAAACAAATGAACACAGTAATTAGGACTGTCAATAGAGAATCATACAATATACCAGAAGTAAATAGGTTACATTACTGCACATCCAAATTAGTAACAGATAAAGTCCTACCACAAAAACAGAGGGTAGTAAGGGAAAGGAAAGGGAGAAATTGTATGCTTTCATGGAAGTATTGAATCGAGAAAACTATAAAGCAATTATGACAAGAAGTGTCACTGTTAGAAGAGTATGGAAGAGGGAAGAGATTAACAAAAATACTCAGAAAGATGTGATAAAAACAATGTGCAGTATTATAACAGATCAGGATTTATTGTGCACTATCGCAGATAATAAACTAAAAATATCAGCTCAGGCAGAAAAACTTAGAAGATACGTAGATAAATATAAAGGAAAATAACAAAATAAGCAATTTATTGACAACCCAAAAATGTTTTATAGAGAACTGGGAAACAAGGTAAAAGGAATTGAAAGTCAACCAAAAAAAGAAGAAATAGATACATTTTGGAGAAATATCTATGAAGATTCTGCTTAAAATAACAAAGATGCTAAATGGATAGAAATTCCGATGTTCAGGATATGAAATGGGATGAAGTAACAGCCAAAGAAATTGAAACAAAGTCCTGCTTAAGAGGGAACCAGAAAGCTACCCTAAAAACTATAGACCAATAACTTGCCTTCCGACAATATATAAAATATACACTGGAATTGATGCTGATAGAGTTTATAGTCATTTAGAAGAAAACTCAATTATGGCAATAGAACAAAAGGGTAATAAAAGAAAGTCATATTGAGCAAAGGATCATTTGTTGTTAAATAACGTCATAGTGGAGAACTGTAAAAAGGAGAAGAATCCAAGTATGGCATGGCTAGACTACAAAAAGGCATTTGACAGTATCCCACATTCAAGGGAGCCCGCAGGATTTTTTGCAGGGGGGGTGCAAACCCAAGCCCCGCCCATGCAGCTCCACCCCCTCTGCTGCCCCGCCCACTCAGTCCCACCCACCCCACCCATGCAGCCATTCCAGTGTCCCATTACTTGGCTATTTTTCCCCATTTGTCATAGACACTATTAAAATCTCTCAGTGTGCATACTGTTTTATGCTTTAGTTCTACAATGATTACAGATATTTGGATTTCATTTACAATGTTTATTTAAAATTTTATAGCACAAACACTGATAGACATTTACTAAACCTAAACAAAGCAATAGTCTTACAATGAAAAGAGACTTGGCATTAAAACTTTTCTACCTTTGAAACCCACATTCACTGAAACAACATTGAAACCCGCATTCAAAGAAAGTGCATCTGGCCAGTGGCAGGGTATGTTTACCTTTGGGCTCGTTTCAAATCATAGGCTCCTTGCACACATTTTAGAACCATGGAAAAGTTATTTTATTCACCTTCCTGACTGGATTAATTGTACTATATAATAATTGAATTATATCCCTTGTATAATACAGCACCACTTGTTAGAGCGTATTTTAAATTTATAGTTCTGAACATTTTTCCTTTAAACAATGAAACATACCATATATACCAATAATGACAACCTGCCCAATTCAGAACATTTCAACCATAAAGGGCCACTCTACTCAAACTTCTGTCATACAATCCACCAATTTCAATCAATATGCAGAATCTTTGCAGAAGTAAAAGTCATCTGAATAATTCCACATTAAAGAGATCTGAAACCAGTGAAGAGGTTGTTGCTAGAAAACAACTTTATATTTCAGCGTTTAATCTACAAATTCATTGCCTGCTGCTCTTGAAGAATAAATTCCCTATGTTATATAAAAAAAAATGGTATGCTGGTATATTGCAATGAGGAATGGGTGGCAAGCTGAAAAACAAGTTCATAGTTATTAGGCATCACATCCAAAGGAGGACATACTCAGGACTGTAGCACTCCACCTCCTTAAAATACAAATCTACATGTTGTAAGAGTAGAACCTATAGCCCTCTGTATCAAGATGCAAGTATGCTACCTGCTGTGCTGCTTTAAAAATTCTATACCACAATAGTGACACCATTTGCTAAACAAAACAGTTGCACATTTTAAGTAAGCTTAGCATGAGCAGCAGTAAATTTCTCTTCCCTTGAAGCTCACAATTCCTTGAAAATGCACTTGAAAATAACATTCACCTGCTAACTCTAACTAGGACATTTCACTCTCTCTCTCTCTCTCTCTCTCTCTCTCTCTCTCACACACACACCTCAACCTCTTAATGGAAGAAATCTGGACAAAGCCTAAAATAAATAGGAGCAGATTATAAATATTGCTGTCATGAACTTAGAACATTGCTAGAATCACTGCACCTGCTTCTGACAAAGTACCTTCTTGATGACACACAGGATAAATATATATTTGTGCAGTTATTCAAATCCAGACTGTTTTTAAAATAAAAAAGTCACTTAATACCAATGGACAAATTATGCTACCAAAGAAAAATAAGTAGTAGATCAATAACTACAAATAGGTCTAATTAAAGAGCTGAATAATATTACCTATGTACTTTCTTCACAGTGCGACTCAGCTTCTTAACTACCACAGTTTGTGCCAAACCTGAAGTGCTGAGAGCAAAACAGAATAATGCCAAATAGTTTAGAACATTACTTGGCTAAAATATTATGAAAACAGCATGAGTTACACAACTTCTTGGGAAGAAATTGAAATGCAAAGTAACATTAGTCAAACATTTCATTTATAGCCCCATGGGTGCTTTATGTAATGAAATAAGTACTTTGCCTGCAATTTCATAACATACATGTTTAGATACCTACTGTACGATGATGTATACTAGTTGGCCTAGTATACATCGAATGCAGTTTTTTTCAAATAGGGAATAAAATGTATTGTTTGAAAAGTAATGTATTTCTATAGTCACCTGCAGATATATTTTATAGAACTTCATATAAATGTATACATGTATTTCAGAACCTCTTACATTAACCTTTATAAAAATTTGTTAAGTTATATGTCTATGAACTTTAACTAAGAGCGACCATATGAATTTATTGGTGTGTGTGTGTGTGTATGTGTGTTCAGGATGAGTAGTGAAACCATATGAAATCAAGTTCCTTATTCCTACTAGTATCATGCTAAATTCAGTTAGTAAATATTTAACATTTAGTCCAGTTCATAAAACAAAGTTAATATTTTATTTCAATGAACACTTGCATCACTAGCTGGATTGCCAACTTCCTCACAGGATGCAGGCGATCAAAATAGAAAATGCCTCAGCACCAAACCCTGGGGGACTCCATTGGTAACTGGTCTCTTTCCCTATTTTGATCTCCTGCATCCTGTGAGCAATTTGGCAATCCAGCTAGTGATGCAAGTGTTTGCTCCTATTTTATTCATCTTTTGTACTACACCTGAGTAGGGGATTGTGTCAAAAGTCTTGGCCAGGTAAAGGTAATGTGGTGTGAACTGTTTTACCTTCATCCATTGCTTTGGTAACAAAAGTAAAGCCTAAACTTTGCCCATGATTTTGAGCCTTTCACACTTTCCTCTGGGCTGATTTCAAACACATGTTTAGGGTCGTGCAAGTGCATACATGTATGCATTCTTTGATTCACCTTCCTGATTATATTAAATTATATTTCTTGTATCATACAGCACCAGCTCTTAGACTGTTTTAAATTTGTAGTTTTGAACAGTCTTCTAGTAAGCAATGAAACAAAATGTATGAACCAATGACAGAACTACCCATTTCAGAAAATTTCAACCATAAAAGGCTACTTAAACTTCTGTCATTACAATCCACCAATATCAGTAAATATGCAAAATGTCTGCAGAAGTCAGTCATCTAAATAATTCTACATTAAAGGGATCTCTAATGAAGAGGTTGCTGCTAAGAAAACTTTATATTTCATTGTTTCATCTACAAATAAAGTGGCTGTTGCCTTTGAAGAATAAATTGCCTATGTTACATTAAACAATGATAAGCTAGTAATATTGCAATAGGAAATGGATGGCAAACTGATAACAGGTTCATAGTTACTAGGTAATTCGTCCAAAGGAGGACATTCACAGGACTGCAGCATCCACTCCCTTTAAAGTACAACAGTACAGTATCAATGATCCACCTGCATACTGTGGAAGTAGAACCCCTAGCCTTCTGCATCAAAAGTAAGGCAACTACCTGTTTTGCTACTAACAATGCAAACAGACTTGGAATAAGCAGCACTAAACTTCTCTTCTCCTGAAGCCCTCAGCAAAATTTTTCATTTATTTAACAGGAAAGTACAACTTGAACAAAGCCAATTTTCAGTGGAGGTGCAGGTAGAAATGCACCAGACCAAGGTCTTTGTAATATAGGAGAGAACAGACCACCCAGAGGGAACCCACACAAACACAGGGAGGACATACAGACTCCACACAGGGGGCACCACAGCCAAGAATCAAACCACAGAACCTCTTGCTCTGAGGCAACACTACCACTGCACCATCAACTTGCCACAGCTAAATCTCTCAATTTCATAGCAGAAGAAAACTGGAAAAAGACAGAATTTATTTGGGGAAGAGGCACATGCCCAGAACCAAGGACACATTGTAAATATTGCTTGCATTATCTTAGAATGTTGCTGAATTAGTGTTTTGTGTTGCAGTGTGTTCTGAAATAGTGTTTTGTGTTGCAGTGTGTGTTTCCAAAAAAAGATTATTTAGTGAATTCCATTCTCACTGATTTAACACAAAACCAGAAATTTTAAGAGGACCTATCACAACTGGATTGGTGGCGACAGCGTGGGTAGAGAATGCAAGCTGTTGTGCCTAAGGTTCAGGCTTTAAACCTGGGTAATTCTAACACCCATGTATAAGTAACTGGGGCAACACACACACACATTAAGTGAAATGGAGCACAGTTCTGCATAATGAAATGAAACAGCCTACTTAAATTGAAATGCCTGCATATAGAAATGAAACAGAGCTTACACACCCCTTAAATAAAATTACTTACTGAAGCACAGTTAAAAAATGAATTCAGGTTTGGACCCAGAAATACATTGCCTAATTGTTTTTATGTCCAAATGAAATGGCACAGGGGAATTGTTGTTACAACTGTGGTCCACAAGCAATGCAATATATTCTCAAATACTAAAGCTATTTTTGTGATAAAATGCTGGTGTTATATAAAATAGCAACTGCAAGTTGAGTAGCTAAAATGTTATACTATAAAATGCTAATCAGATCGGAATTATATTCTATCTACCCAGAAGTAGCAGTTAACCACCAATGAAAAAATAAGCCTCTTAAGTTAACACTCTAACTTAAATGACCGTGTGCTGTGGTCTGAATATGTACAGTGAAAGTTACTTTCCTGAAAAGTTCTCTGTATTCAGTCTCCAGCATTTTTAATTTTCCACAGCAGAGAATTATCAAATTAGACAATTTTAACAAGCAAATGAGCATGATAAATGCATCACATTTTTCCAACTTCCAGAAGGAAATGCAGAAATGTATTAACATTCTTTTAACAGTTTTATAGTTATGCTTTTATTTGTTTTGATATGTTTCTCATATTTTTTAACTTTGGATTAAATTGATATATATTCTTTTATCCCCCCCCCCCTTTGAGGAGTTCTTTATTCTTAAATGAAACAGAGCACAGCTCTGCATAATGAAACAGCCTGCTTAAATGAAACGGGACACAGCTCTTGATGATGAAATGAAACACAGACATTTGTGTTACTATTTTGTGTGGTTCCAGAGGAAGACTTTTTGTTTTGAGAGACTTTTGACATTGAATAACTGTTTCCCTCCAAAGAGGTTTCACATGTAAAATACACAAACATTTATTACCAGTAATTCTCTGTTTTAGTAAACTCCCAACACTTCATTACTAGGACTTTCACTAGTAAGCATAAACTTCACATTGGACTGTCATCTCAGAGCCCTTGGTCTGTCTATCCCTTCACAAAACATCTTCAGACTCCTCTGGATTCTAACTCTAAATGACTTCTTCATCTAAAATTTTCCCTGGCCTTAAAAAAGGCACACATACTCAGCTGGTTCCCATTATCAGGCCCGTAGAGACCATTCATTATTTATTAGTCCAAGCTTAGTCTTCCAAGTAATAACTACTTTCCACTTCCAGAAACAGCTCAGCTTTGGCTCACTAATATTTCTGCTAAACAGCCTGCTTAAATGAAACCGAGCACAGCTCAGTCTCCACATAGAAATTAAGTTTGCAGCATTCCACAGGTGATCAGAATAGACTTGCACTGTACTTGCATTTTGAGAAACTAGAAATCATTAACAGGCACCCTTCTGCCTTAGCACAGATCTTCTAAAGCCACAGAAAACACCTTGACCAGGAAAGCTTTGATACTCCACACAAGAAACAATCATACTAAAATAACAGGATTTCCTATCAATGAACTGTAGTCTTTCTGATACAGTAACAGTGAAGTCGATAAAAAGTGCATGTGGCAAAGCAGCATACTTTCCTTAGCATAATACTGATAAATTTGGTGGAAATACCTAGTAGTTACAAATATATTCCTAAAGGAGTAATGTCCAAAAAAAGCTTTATTTACACTAATCAGCAACTGTTCTAATTTAAATGTATTATTTTTCATGTTTCATCCACATACATATTTACAGCTGATTTTAAAGAGTAAAAAAAATTGAAAGAAATTAAATGAAATGGAGCTTACCATCCCAACACGTGGAAGTTGACTTAGTGTGAACTGATGCGATCGTTTTTTTTCACGCGCACTTTTGTGTTTTTAAATTAAGTAGCGTGCGGCACACGCATGAGTCAGGCCTTGCAGCTGTAAAGTGGGAGGGTGCTTCTCTCCTCCTCGCGCTATGGTTCTGGCGCCTAAAACGGTATGCAATAGGCGTTCTTAAAGGGGAATGCCCTTTCTTTAGAAAAAAACAAAACAAAAAAAAAAAAACCTTTTTTTTTGTAAATTAAAATAAAATGAATTTCTCGGCCAGCCAATTCCAGGGGGGTGCAAGTGCACCCCCTTGCACCTGCCTGCGGGCGCCCTTGCCCACATTCATGGATAAAAGAGTGCTTAAAATGTATAAGATATACCATGCACTGATAAACTACATTACCGCGAACATGAAACAGTGACAAACCACTTTGCAGTTAAGCCATGATAAAGGAGAAATTATTATTCCAGGGATAAATATTCAAAGGGGTATATTCCAGGGTGACTCTCTTGTCACCTCTGCTCTTTCACCTCTTGCCCTTAACCCATTAAGCTGTCTGCTTAACAGCTTATGTCATGGCTATAATTTGGCTCCCAGAAAGCAAAAAACTGTAAAGACTTATCTTCTCTTTGTAGATGATTTAAAACTGTATAGCTCATCAGATGAGAAACTGAAAGCACAACTGCAAGTAGACAAAACTTTTTCAGATGATATAAGAATGTCATTTTGGTCTTGATAAATGTGCAAAAGCAACCTTTAAGACAGAAAAGCTGCAGCACCAAGAAAACAGCAGCTTGAGACAAGAATGTGATATAAAAGAACTTGAGCAAGAGGGAGTGTATAAATATTTGAGAACTGATGAAGGATCAACAATAAAACATGAACAAATGTGAATAAAACTTGGTAAGGAATATTTTAGAAAACTTAAATTACTCCTGAAAAAACAGAGTTGACATCTAGGAACAAAGTTCATGCTATAAACCAATTTGCTCCTCCTGTCCTAACTTACAGTTTTGGTGTGGTTGACTGGCCCCAAAAGGTGTTGGATAGATTAGACAGGAAAACAAGAAGGATACTCCATGCTCATCAAATGATTTATAAAAATCAGTGCTCCACTGCCAATCATGAGCGGATGGTGATCCGCTGTGGCGACCCCTAACCGGGAAAAGCCGAAAGAAGAAGAAGAAGTACATACCAAGATTATATATTCCCTATTCCGAAGGAGGGATGGGCCTCCTTGAAACTGATTACATGTATAGATCTGCAATTGTGGGACTGCATACATTTATTTATTTATTTTATTTATTTCCAGTTTGATGACCGGGGAGGTCCACTGGGCTCAAGGAGCCTGTTTCAGTGGAGGCCTGGGGAGAAAAGCTCCATATTACATAGTAAAAATAAGCAAAGTGTAATATTATATAGTAAAACTAAGCAAGTATAATAGCAAAATAGAAGAACATACATTACATACTTACATACTAGATTAGAGAGCAAGTTGTACAAAGGTTAACATTTGTAAGATGGCAGTAAATAAAATTTTTTCCAGAAAAGGGGTGAATAAAGGTGGAAAGTACATTATTTACTATGTATACATTCATGATATTGATATATTCAGAGAGAAGCAGTTGTATAATAGAAAAAAATGGAGTGCATACATTACATTTTAGGTTAGGGATGCGTTGATGTTCTTTGTTAAATAGTATCAAAATGTATATGTTGGCAGTAGTGAGAATCATTCCCTGATGGGGGAGAGAGAAAACAAATAGTATACTATTTACAGTATGTACATTCAAGATATAGATGTTAGATTGTTATATTCAGAGCGAGGCAGCGGTGTAGGAAGTCAGTATGGAGTAGAGTTATTAGCAGGTTAGGTAGGTAGAGTGCAATTACATTTCCAATTATGGGAGAGGTAGGAATGGAGCTGGGTTTTAAAGTGTCCAAAGCTTTCAGAAATTCTTAGAGAAGGAGGGAGAGAATTCCATTTTTTGGCGAAGGAAAAGTATAGGAGAAGCTGACCAGTGGGATGGTTTTGTTTGTGTACAGTAATTAGATTTTGATGGGCAAATCTTAGAGTTCTGTGTGGGGAGTATGATGGTAAGATGTTTGTTAATGCTGGGCATTTAGTTGGTTTAAAAATTAGCTTATGGGCTGTAGTAAGTTGGAGGTAGTCAAGGTAGTTGGGAAGTTCTAGCCAATTCAACAGGTGGAGAGATGTAGAGTGATGGGAGGAGTATTTGGATTCAGTGGCGAATTTTGAGATTTTGTTGTAACAGATTTCCAGTTTGGAAGAGACAGAGGAAGATAGGTTGGTTAGTAGGGGAGCATCGTACAATAGTGACGGTAGTAAGTAGGTAATGGTGAGTGTTTGTCTTGTAGAAGGGGAGAGAAAGTGGGAGTTTCTGTATAGCATGTCAAGTTTCTGATGTGTTTTCTTAATATTTGCTGAATATGAGTATCAAATTTTAGGTGTTCATCAATAGTAACCCCAAGAAGTTTAGCAAAAGGAACAACTTCTGTGGTGGAGTTAGCATGGCTGATAATATTGAAAGAGTTTTTGTCAGGAGGGAGGGATTTTGAGGGAGAGAATAGTAGAATTTTGGATTTGTTGGCATTTAGAGAGAGGTGGTTTTGAAGCATCCAGTTCTCAGTAGTTGAGAAGGCAGTTTGAGTTTTTGTTTGGAGCTCGGGGAGGTTAAAAGCAGAGCAGACTAAAGTTGAGTCGTCTGCATATTGTACTATCTTAGTGTTAGGAACAGCTGCATGGAAATCATTAATAAATCTATTAAAGAGCATTGGACCGAGTATGGATCCCTGGGGTACCCCGGTCGGGGTAGGTAGGTAGGAAGGCTGAGGTGCCAGTTTTCCATTTCACAGCCTGAGATCTGTCAGAGAGTTAGCTGTTGAACTAGGTTAGGGTGTTTTGAGAGAGATTAAGGTTAGAAAGGTGGTTCAGGAGGTGGGTATGGGAGACTGTGTCAAAAGACTTGAAGAAGTCTAGAAGTACTGTGGATACAATTTCTCCAGAGTCACGGGCATGGTTTACTATGTATAGGAAAGAGAGAATAGCAGTTATTGTGCTATGGCCAGGCTGTAAACCATGTTGTGTAGGGATGAGGAGTTGGTTATTGGTAAGGAAAGGCATGAGCTGGAGGTGGATGCATTTTTCAAAAATTTTTGAAATTGGGGAGAGAATGGCTATGGGTTGGAAGTTTGAGATGTTATTATTTTTGCCTTCTTTGTGGAGGGGTAGGATAAAGGCTGCATGCCACAGTTTGGGGACATACAATTCCTGTATGGATCTATTAATGAGAATGCTAATGGGGATCGCGATACCATCTGTTGCAAGTTTTAGAAAGAGTGAGGGGATATTATCAGGGGCATTGGAGCATGGCATAAGTTTAGAGAGCAGTGTTTTTATGTATGAGGTGGAGATGGGTTTAAGATGAAATATGGGAGGAGTGTTAGGGATGGAAGGTTGGGTAGATGCTAGGGAAGAGGATTTGAGTTGAGGGGAGGGGTTGTGGTTTGGAAAGGTCTTGGTGAGTTCTGATATAGAGTTGGTAAAGAAGGAGTTGAATAGAGTGGCTATTTCTGTGTCACATTTACTGGTGTCAGGGCAAGGATTGTCCATGAAAAGAAGACAAAAGTAGCATTGATCATTGAAATTGCTACACCCGGTGATTACAGTGTCTTGTGTACAGAGAGAAACAAAGTAATAAAATATAAGAATTTGAAGGAGAAACAAGAACAATGTGAAAGAAAGTTACCCAGACAGTTCAAATAGTAGTAGGAGTAATGGATCTTACAAAAAAGAATCTACAATCATATTTATAGGTTCATAGGTGTGTACTAGGCTAAAGGTCCTGGAGCCTTTACAAGCCTAGCCCATAGGATTACCCTGGCATCGTGACACCCAACCTTAGTTTCCAGTGCCTCTGTCAAGTAGAGCCACTGGAGTGATCCCCGGGGTAAATTTTCTATTTCCCATCCACTCATCAAGATTTTTCTTGAAGAGGGCCAGTGAGGTGCTCTGTTTGACATATATGGGAAGTCTATTCCATAGCATGGGCAGTCTCTGGGTTATGAACCTGTCCCTCCAGCACATTCTGTTGATTGTGGTAATTAGGTTGAGGTCTCTGGAGCGTGTGGTGCGGAGGGATTGGGATTTCTTTAGATGTAGCATTTCTAACAGAGCTGGGTCAGACATGGCTTTATAAGTCAGGCAGAGATCACCTCTAAGTAGGTGATATGAGATGGAGAATAATTGGAGTTTTTTTGAGTCTGTCCATATAGGACAAGTGTTTAAGGCCTAGGATCCTCTTTGTGAGGTACCTTTGCGGCCTCTCCAGTTGTTGCAGGTGTCTAGTGAGGTACATGCCAAATGGGGCATTGTACTCGATGATTTGCCTAATGAGGGAAGAGCAGGGGGAGACAATGGCCTCTTTCTTCCTGGATCCAAAACCCTAAGTAATGAGATGTGCCACATAGAAGGACTTTCTGACCACAGTGGCAGTGCGGTGGTCAAAAGAGAGGTTGCTGTCAACCTGTGCTCCCAGATCTCTTATAACTCCTTCTGTGTTCAGTGGACTACCATCAATGTGGTAGTTCATGGGAACTGGGTTTTCCCAAAAGAGATGACACATTTTTTGGCATTAAGCTTAAGGCAATGGTTCTGACACCAGTCGTTGGTCTCAGTGAGGCCTTTCTGTAGGATGTCAATATCACTTGGGGAGTTAATAATGGCACCCAACTTCCAATTGTCTGCAAACCTTGTCAGCCAGAGTCCCTTCGTGTTGGACTGGACCTCTGAGAAGTAGATACCAAACAGGAGAGGACCTAGGACTGATCCCTGTGAGACTCTACTCATAACTGGTCAGCAGTCTGATTTGGAGTCAGCTACTTTCACACTGTGGGTTATATCTGTGAGCCAGTTTCCAACCCACGTAGTGATATAGGGGTTGATGCCTAGCTTAGTGAATTTTTCTTTGATTCCTGAGTGGGGAATGGTATCAAAAACCTTGGCCAGATCAAGGTAGGCTGTATGAACCACCTTGCCTTTATCCACAGCTCTGGTGACTGACTCAAAGAAGTTGACCAAGTTGAGCAGGTGTGATCTACCCTTCACAAAACCAAACTGTGTGGGATCTAGAGTTTGGAGATTCCCTATATCCTTGTTTATTAGGTCCATGATGATACATTCCATAGCTGTGTATATCAGACTTGTCAGGCTAATGGGGCAATAGTTCCCAGGGTCTGAGGTTGCTCCTCCTTTGTGGAGAGGGATGACTATAGCAGTGCTCCATTCAGTAGGGACAAAGCCTGAGGTGAGGCTGTGATTGAACAGGGCAAACAGGTGAGGTGCCAGTTCACTCTGTAGTTCATGTAGAACACAGCCAGGGATATTGTCAGGTCCCATAGAGGCTGTATTCTTGGCCTTGGACAGTGCTTTTTTAACCTGTGCCACAGTAATACTGGGTGCCTGGCAATCTACTGGTATTGTGATTGGTCCTTTGGGAGGGAGAGAGGGAAAAAGTTGGCACTGAATCTGTCAGCCAATATATTGGCAATATCTGTTGGCTCGGTGTAGGAGGTACCATTGTACAGTAGCTCAGAGAAAATCTGGGTATTGCCATGGAGGTTCTTTTCATAACTATAGAAGGCCTTGTGGTTGTCTTTACTATCTGCTGCAATTTTGTTTTCATAGCTAGCTTTAGAGGATTTGATGAGGGATCTCACCTTTTTGTTGAGGCTGATAAGGGAGTTTTTCCAGTATTGAGACTTCACCTTATTCCGCATCAGTTTTCTGCTTGTGTTGTAGAGTTTGTTTATGGCAATGGACCACCAGATTGGCTTCCTTTTTTTTGAGGAGAGCATATTGGTTCTAATGGATATGGCAAGATCCATGCATTTGAGCATGTGTTCGTACAGTGCATTGGTGTATGATTTGGTGGTCATACAACTATTCTCCATTTGCATGGGTGCCATGAAGTTAGCCACCTCTGTTCCTAGGAGCTCAAAGTTAGCTTTTGAGAAGTTTTTTATGGTGATTACCTTTGCGGGGGGGGGGGGTGGATTTCCAAGGTGATTTATTTGTGGTCGGATCTAACCAGGGAGGAGTTGACTATTGGTGTAAAGCAACAGTCACCCATGTTAGTAATAACCAGGTCAAGGATGTTGCTTCCTCCAGTGGGGATAAGAACGAGCTGGTCCAGGGCATTGGAATTAATGAATTCCAGGAATCGTTTGGCAAGTGTATTGGTACATGAGTAGTTTTCCCATGTAATGGAGGGGTAATTGAAATTGCCCAGTATGAGTGTGTTAGGTTGGACCCTAATATTCTTCAGGGTGCTTAGGAATGTGGAGTGAGTGTCTTGGGACATGGTTGAGGACCTATAACAGGCTACAACCTGAATCGCTGTCTTACCCAATGTTAGCTGCACCTGAAGTATCTCTGACGCATTATGTTGGGCTACTAGTCTGGAGGTGTGTGCATCCTTTATGAATATGGAAACACCAGCACCTTTGGAGCTTCGGTCCAAGTTCAGGGGCCAAAAGGTGTGAAATGAGTTATAGCTTGGTAGTGCAGGGGTGCTTTCTGCTTCCTTGAACTAGGTCTCTGTTACAGAACAAATGTCAATGCTCTCCATTTTAAGGAGTGCTTTGAGTGAGTGAATTTCAAGATTTAGACTTCTAGCATTGAGCAGCATGACCCTCAGATTGCATTTGTTTGTAGCTGTTACGGTGGTAATTTGGTCTTTGGAACACCGCCTAAAAAAGACACTGTAGGGGTGGCAAGAGCCTTGGCCAGTATCCGTAAGCCCAGGGGTGACAGATGCAGGCCATCTCTGGCAAAGCATTGAGGTCTGTCAGTCATGTCATCCCAGGCAGACAGATACTGGATCCCCTTAGAATGACAAGAGAAACTTAGCCACTTGTTGAAATCAATCATTTTCTGCTTGTACTGTGGTATCATTCTAGGTGATGGTAGGATGCTGCTCAGGGCTTGGGTCATACCCACCTGGGCTACATAACTGAGAGCTCCTCCATGTCTCTTTTCATGTAGTCCAGGGAGGTACATCTCAGATCATTCACACCCATGTACAATGACAGAGTCATATTTATACCTGTTGTTGAAGGACCTGAGTGCGTGCTTATATGGTGGATCCTGTCACCTGACAGGCAGCTGACTGTTAATTTCTCCTTATTCAGCCTAGTGAGTGGGACATCAGTGTGCCTAACTATCAAGTCACCTATGACTAGTGTGCTGGACATGCTGTTTTGGCTTAGGAGAGTTATGTGTCTTATGATTAGTGCTGTGTTGTGATGTGGTGGTCGAGTGTGTTTCTGCCTTGGAGGTGTCTGCTGTTTGGGTAGATTTTTATTGAGAGCCTCCATGAAGGTGTGTGTGTGGCTTGTGTTTTTATGTGAAGGCAGTGCTGGTGTGTGTTTTGGAGGGCTATGTGTTCCATGTGGTGTGGTGTAAATGTTGAACTTCGCCATTGAACAGCTATTCCAGTCTTGGCTGAAGAGTGCGTGGCTTCCAATATGGATATATAAGTGCATCTCTCGCAAGTCTGAGTGTTGGGAAGTAAGAGGAGATGGCTGTCGGTGTACATGAGGCTGTTGCTACATTGCCTCAAGATGCCCAAGTTCACCAGCTTAACAGGAGAAAGCACAGGGAACTGACCTTTAGATATGTTTGGAGGGGTGGGCATTAATAAGAAGTACCGGAGCTGTTTCCTTGTAGAAGGTTTAGTGCTGGTAGCACTTTTGTGTGCTACAATAATTGCTACAAGAAGTCTGGTATAGTGAAGTGCTAGACTAATAAGCTAGTAAAAGTGCAGGAAAGGAAAAAACTAGCAGATCTAAGGGAAAAATTGAAGAGCAAGCTTTGGCACCTCTCAGGAGCTTACAAACAGTCCTGGATACAGCAAATCTGTATCTGGACTAGACTAGTTACAGGAAAGGCAGGAAACAAGTGCAACACAGGTTTTTAAACCAGAAAGTTGAAAGAGATGGAAAAACTGCCCAAACGGCCAGTAAACTACAAATTCTGGGCCAGAAACCACTCCTCTTGTGGTAGATTGGCTACCTAGTGCTTACCATTCCCACTCATAAGCTAGAAGGCTTCCCTCCAACACAGAAAGGCTTGGGGGCTCAGAAGCTTACATACAGTCCTGGATACAGCAAATCTGTATCTGGACTAGACAAGTTACGGAAAAGGGCAAAAGTGGGCTTTTAAACCTGAAAGTTGAAGGAGATGGAAAAAACTGCCTAAACGGCCAATAAACTACAATTTCTGGGCCAGAAATTGCACCTCTTGTGGTAGATAGGCTACCTAGTGCTTACTACTCCCACTGACAAGCTAGAAGGCTTCCTTCTGACACAGAGAAGCTTTGGGGGCTCAGAAGCTTACAAACCGTCTTGGATACAGCAAATCTGTATCTGGACTATACTAGTTATAGGAAAGGTGGGAAACAAGTGCAAATGTGGTCTTTTAGACCAGAAAGTTGAAAGAGATGGAAAAACTGCCCAAACGGCCAATAAACTACAATTTCTTGGCCAGAAACCACTCTTGTGGTAGATAGGCTACCTAGTGCTTACCATTCTCACTGATAAGCTAGAAGGCTTCCCTCCAACACAGAAAGGCTTGGGGAGCTCAGAAGCTTACAGACAGTCCTGGATACAGCAAATCTGTAACTGGACTAGATTAGTTACAGGAAAGGACGGAAACAAGCTTATAATAATAATAATTATTTTTTTTTGTTACAGAAAAGCAGCTAAAACAGCACTAAAAACAATTCAAGTGCAGTGCAAGCTTGCACACTTGAGTGTATAGCAATATTAAAGCAATTTATTCAAATTGTATTCTGAACTGAATTCAGTTATTGTTTAATTCAACTCTGAACAGTTAAAAAGTGCCAAAAAACATACTTATCAGCTGAGAAGCACACTCAGTCAGAACACAAAGTAAAGTGGAAAGGGAGAAAGGAGAAACAGAAGATGATTCAAGGTTAGGAGCCTAAGTGGGTTGGCCTATTCAGATGTTTTCTCTGTATTAGGTAGAATGAGCTAATGATACTAGACTGGGATAGAGCTGAACAGAGGGGACTGGTAGGAGTGTCTGAAATCAAAATATGATCTCGCTGTACTTGGTGGGGTAAGCAAATGAGATGGACCCAGGAGGAATGTTCAAGCACAAATTTACAGGAGGGTCAGGCAGTTCCAAAGCCACCAAGATTAATACCAAAACAAGAACGGGGGGGGGGGGGGAGGAGGGTAAGAAACAAAGTGCAGAGAGATCACAATATTCAGTGAAGCAAATAAATTCACAGAAAAATAAAATGCAGCATTATCTTATAACACTGCAAGTTTGTACTTATCTCAGCTTGTAATAAAGTTGATGTAGGTATATAACAGCCAACCAAACAGCTCAAATATTCAGCTATTCAGATTTAGATACGTTACCGATACATGTAACTCCATACAAATTGCAGGAGTCATTACTGGGCACATTACGGGTGCTGCGAAGAGCACCTCTGGTTAACATCAAAGACTGAAAAATACTAATTTCATTAAGTTTAATCATATTTTGACTTAGGAATGGGGTCCATTCCCATCATAGTATTAGAAATCTAGCAGACTTGGAAAATTAAAATAAAAGTGAGAAACCAGAAGATACAGCAAACCTAATGGCCAACAAATTCAGCTCCAACTTTACCCTTCTATCCTTCTCAACCTTCCCTCAGGAACTGCCATCAAATATAACACCCCCTACTATCTCTAGGGAACAGGTCCTCAATGCTGTCTCTAAGGCCAAGAACATTGCATTAGTGTGCCCAGACAATATCCCAGAATGACTTATAAATAGCATAAACACAACCTATTAGGCCCTCTGGAATTGTTGTTTAATTGTAGCCTCCAAACAGGCTTTATGTCTCACGAATGGAGAACAGCAACAGTAATCACTCTGTACAAAGGTGGACCATCTACAGACTCTGGAAAATACAGACCCATAAGTCTCGCTAGTCTCATATGGAAAGCCATGGAAAAAAATGATCATGTAAATGATAAATAATAACATATGAAACCTCCAGACACTGGACCCAGCCCAATTTGATTTCTTCAAGGACAGGTCATGCCTAGTCAACCTGGTGGACTTCTTTGAAAATGTCACCAAAGCAATGGATGAGGGCAGAATGGTTCATACTGCCCACATTGACCTGGCCAAGGCATTTGACACAGTACCCCACTTGGGCATTGTTGACAAACTCAAGAGGTTAGATATAAACCCTTATGTCACCTAGTGGATAGCCAGGTGGCTCACAGACAGGACCCAGGAATTTACAACTGGGGAGTCTACCTCTACAAAGAGGCTAGTCACAAGCAGAGACCCTCTGGGATCAGTCCTAGGATTGTTCCTTTTTGGCATTTACTTATCTAAAATCAAAGCTAATGTCAATGACCTCTGGCTTACTACATTTTCCTATGATTGCAAATTAGGAACAGTCATAGAATCACTAACACAAATGTTCTCCAGGAAGGGCTGACATAGACAAATGATTGGCGTCAGAGCAATGTACTAAAACTAAATGCCAACAAATACATAATAGTATCCTTCAGGAAATCACCCACCCCTGTTAACTATTGTATTGACAACACACTCCTAAGAGCTGACCCAGTAGTTAAGGACTTGGGGACACAACTAGACAGTAATCTACCATTTGACCATTTGACCAACACATGTCTACAGCAATGAGAAAAGCGTTCTATGTTGTGCAACTTATAAACAAAGGTATGGCATCTAGATCCAAGGAAGCCATTGTTCCACTGTATTCGACATTTGTCAAACCTATCATTGAGTGCAATGCCCCCTTTGGTATATACCTAACCAGAATGTCCACAGAGGTTCCTTACTAAAAGAGTGCAGGGTGTAAGTAACATGTCCTTCACAGTCCACCTGAAGGTCCTATCCCTGTATTCTGTCTCCTACAGGCTGTTGAGGGGAGCTCTATGCCTGATATACAAGGCATTGTCAGAACCCAAACTGATGGACCTCCTGCACATCCGCAAAACAAACAGTACCACAATTACTCATTCTAAAGACTTAACCCTTGCCTGTAATATGACTAGGACCTACAGGAGAGACAGGTATGTATCCCAGCCACTACCCAAGTTGGAAAAAAGACTGAAAATCCAGGAGAAGAGCAAATCCTGAAGAAATCTCTTTTCCTTTAACCCCCCCCCCCCCACCAGAACTTTTATAAACTGTGAGATTGCCATATGTCAGAGAAAAGGGAATGTCCCAAGAAATGTTCATCTTGGACTTTGTATATGTAAGTCTATTTTTCAGCCATTCAGTCTCCCTGTTTCAGGACTTGCTATAGTGGGTCCCAGCATTTCGAATTGTCACTGAATACAGACAAAATAACATGTTTTTCCAGGTTAGCAAATACATGTCTATTAATTGAGTTTTACATCACAACTGAGGAAGACAAGACAGTCCTGCTGTTACAGAGGTAATGCTTATGATTTGTGGTAGTTATAGTGTATAAGGCCATGGTGCTAAGTAGCATCAGTATCACATTATCTAAATTAATAACTAGGCAATGATCTTTACCTGTACTTAGGAATGTGTTAACGGACAGGAATCCACAATTATGTGAAACACTGTACAGAACATTATGCTGTGCTTTATAAGTTACACAAGTCTTGCCAGGATATCAACTACACGTAGCTGTTGGTTATATATAGGCAGTTTGCTAAATACATTAAGCCAGGAGACAAATGCAGATGGGTAGAATTGAGTGGGAAAGCATATTTAGATTAGGAAAATACATTTACTTAGAGCTAGTGGCCTGTGATGTATACAAAAAAATGTAAATATTTCAACTGCTGTGTCACTGAATATCACAATTGTCCTATGCGATAATATAGAATAGTCAGCTAAGCAATACAAAATGCTTTAAAGCTGGAGGTGGGATGCTTCCATATCACTGAAAGAAAATACAGCAAATTACAATGTGATGGGGTTTAAAAAAAACTGAGAAATTATCAATATATGTGGTATAGCTATGTGCATACATCTCAATCTCTGGGCATTACAACAGTATCAGTGGCCTTTAAAATTCATAGTAGAGGTTACATAGTATAAAACGTTCTTATTTTTCACAATAGAAAATCTTTAAACACTTGACGTGATACAGTAAGTGATAAAGAATAAGTTACTGTGTAGGTTTGTACTCTTGAAAGGGTGTGATTTTGTAACACAAATCAATAAATCTGAGAGCAGCAGTGAGAAAATCTGAGGGCAAATATAGTGTATATGTGCAAATAATATCTGTAGAACAGTACCCCTCTCAATAGTTTACTAATGTTAGATGCCATCTTTCAAAACAGGGGATTAAGAATAAAATTTCAGTGTTACCCATAGGAAAATGCAGGTAAAGCTGTTTTCCTGGAAAAGATAAACCACTTAGTCCCATCACTGTTTCTAATTTGGTCTGGAGATATAAATGTGGATAATGTGAATCAAACAGTAAAGCAAGCATCATCTCCCATCTCAGGCACTTCATCTCCATCACATCTAGCTTTCTCAGCTGCTCTTCCTTTTCTGCCCAGGTTTCATAAACTTCATCCAGACTTTTGTAAATGTTTCCCTAAATTGTTTGCTGAAGTGTTCCTTTTTTGTAGTAATGTGTTAGGGATAAAGCTAGAATACATATTGACATGAAGTATGTGTCAAGTGACATAAACTGCATGTCCTATGCTTCATCATTGTCATCATCAGTCCCCTTTTTTCCCATTTTCTGCATGGGGTCAGTGTTGTGTCAACTGTCGCCGTCTCTCTTGATTCAATACCACACTCCTATATACTTCAACAGCTATGCCTGACTGTTATAGGTCTTCTCTTGCACTTCTCTTTCTTAACTACCCAGTTTTCTGTACCATGCAGTAATGCTGGTCTCACCACTGTTTTGCACACCTTATTTTTCAGCTTCTGTGGCATTCTTCTATCATACGCTACCACAACACTTTGTGCCACTTGGCTGCCACCCCTCTGATTCTAGTTTTGACCTCCTTATTTAGACTCCCTTCTCCTCAACCACCCCTCCCAGATAATTGAAGCTGTTAACCTGTTCCACTATTTTCCCTTCTATCTCACTTCTCAATTTATTCTAATTTCCCCTGTTTGTTACCATTGCAAATGGCTTATCTGTACTCTGTTTCAGTGATGTGTGTTCAGTTTTGCATTCCATGCTCCTATCCTTTGCTGTAGTTCTAGCTCAGAGTCTGCCTATAATGCCACATCATCTGCATACAGCAACTTTGTTGATCTGTCCCCCTCCAACCTGTTTGGTAATGTAGTCCATCACCAGTATGAACAGCAGTTGGCTCAGTGCTGAACCCAGATGCACACCCACTCATACTGGGAAGCCTTCTGTGAGACTGAACACTGTTCATACATGAGTCACTGGGTCCTTGTACAAAGTCTGCACTAATTATACCAATGTTTCTGGGACTTCAAATACCACAGGACTGCCCAAATCAGCATTCTTGGGACCTTGTCATATACATTCTCCAAGTCTGGCAATGCCCATCTTGCCTCTTTCCTCATCTTCATATGTTCATAGGTCTTTATTAGGCTAATGACCACAAGGGCCTTTTTAAGCCTAGCCATGCATCCCAAATCTCAGACAATTTCTGATACCCTTGATAAGTGTAAACAGGGGCTTGGGAGATGAAACATTTACAAGCTAGGGCCTAGGAGATGAACCATTTACAGGTTGCCTGTGTCTAGAGACATAGGTGTCAAACCAGGGATGAATTTCCTGTTCCCCATCCAATTGTCCAGGTTGCACTTGAATTGGGTTAGGGAGGAACTTTGTTTCACAGGGATGGGAAACCTGTTTCAGAGATGGGGTAATCTCTAGGATACATACCTGTCTGTCCAGGAGGTTCTGTTTATATCTTAGGCAAGGTCTGAGTCTTCAGAATGGGTAATTCTGGTGATGTTTGTTTTGCAGATATGTAGGAGTGCTGTCAGAGTGGGGTCTGACAAAGCCCTGTATGTCAGGCATAGATCTCCCCTCAAAAGCCTGTAGGAGACAGAATACAGGGATAGAGCCTTTAGGCGGTCTGCACAGGACATTTTACTTAAGCCCTGTATTCTTTTAGTGAGGAACTTCTGTGGATGTTCCAATTGTTGGATATGCCTGGTTAGGTACATACCAAAGGGGGCAGGGCATTGTACTCAATGAAAGGTCTGATGAATGCTGAATACGGTGGAACAATGACTTCCTTAGACTTAGATGCCATACCTTTGTTTATACATTTATAAGTTAAGCAACATAGAAGGATTTCCTCACTACTGTAGACATATGATGGTCAAAGGGTAGATTACTATCTATGTGTGTCCCCGACTACTGGGTTAACTCTAAGGGTTGTGTTGTCAATATGATGGTTACCAGGGGTGGATGACTTCCCAAGGGATACTGTTGTGTATTTCTTGGCATTTAGCTTCAGTCCATGGCTCCAGCTGGGTCTATATTATATTGTCGAAAGCCGACAATAGCGAACATTCAGAATATCGAATGTGTAAATGGAAATCAAAGTAAAGGGAGATTTCCATTTACTTCAATGTATTGCGGTCTCAGAGTTGGTATATTTAAGTAGCGGGGGTGTGGGGGGTGCAGGGGGGCTTGCCCCCCTGCCTACACCCTTTAGTTTTTCTTTTTTTTTTTTTTTGAATTGTTTTTTTAGGAACATTCAATGTTTTAATAGTTCGATCATTAAAGGTCGACCTTTAGTGATTCGAACTACTAAACATTCAATGCTCTAATATAGACCCGCTCCACCTGCAGTTGTTTGTCTGTGTCAGCCCCTCCTGGAGAACATTTGTGTCAGTGTGGGATTCAATGCCATCTCCTAATTTGCGATCATCTGTAAACTTAGTCAGCCAGAGACCACTGAAATTGGTCTTGACTTCAGAGAAGTAAATGCCAAAAAGGAGCAGTGCAAGGACTGATTCCTGAGGGACTCCACTTGTGTCTATTCTCTTTGTAGAGGTGGACTCACCTATTCTAACTTCCTGGATCCTGTCTATGAGCCAGTTGGCTATCCACTGGGTGAAACACAAGCTTGTACCTATCCTCTTGAGTTTGTCAACAATACCCGAGTGGGGTATTGTGTTAAATGCCTCGGCCAGCTCAATGTACGCAGTGTGAACCATTTTGCCCTCATCCATTGCTTTAGTGACCTTCTCAAAGAAGTCCACCAGCTTGAGTAAGCATGATCTGCCTTTGATGAAACCAAACTGGGCTGGGTCCAGTGTCTGGAGGTTTACTATATCACCACTGATCATTTCCATGATAATTCTTTCTATGGGTTTACATATAACACTAGTTAGACTGTTGCTGTTCTCCATTCATGAGACATGAAACCTGTTTGGAGACTATAGTTAAATAATAATTCCAGAGGCCCTGATAGGTCATGTTCATGCTATTTAAAATTGCTCCTGAGATATTGTCTGGGCCCACTGATGCAGTGTTCTTGGTCCTAGAGACAGCATTAAGAACCTGTTCCCTAGTAATAACAGGGGTAGTTATATCTGATGATATTTCGTGATGAAAGGCTGAGGGGGGGAGAGAGGGGTAAAGTTGGAGCTGAATTTATCGACCAGTAGGTTTACTATATCTTCTTGCTCTTTATAGGTGGCTCCATTTACAATGAGCTCTGCACGCAATTGTGTAATGCCTTTGAGGTTGCAGACATAACCAAAGAATGCCTTGTGGTTGTCCTTAGCCTGGGAGGCCAAATTCACCTCAAACTTGACTTTGGTAGACTTTATTTGTCCTCTGAGATGTTTGTTTAGTTTGATGTGAGTGCTTTCATCCTGATGGGTGCTGCATTTCCTAATTTTTGCCATGATTTTCTTCCTTCTGTTGTACACCCTATTGATTTTGTGATTCCACCAGGGTGGCTTGTTTTTTGAATTAGTTCTGTACTTCTTCCTGATGGGTACAGCTGCCTCTATGCAGCTATTAACATACTTGTACATGGTTTCTGTGAACAGTTCTGCATAGGCAGCAGTGTTCTCAGGATATTTATTCACTGCTTGAATCTAATTGAGTTCTGACTGAGAGTGCTACTGAAACAACCCAAACTATAAATTGATAAGTATATTTTTTGGCACTTTTTTCCAAAGTTCTATAGTATTCTAATTGCTTTTGTTTGATTTATTTAGATCATATTTGCTGGCTTCTGATCTGTGTTGAAAGTGTTATTTTTCTGAGTGGGAAAGTGCTGTTTTTCCCCCACCCTTAATCCTGCTCTGTTAAATACTGGCCAAACAACTTGTGTGTTTTATCTGATTGTCTCAAGGCTTGCTTGTATAATTAAGAGTCCCTGTTTGTTACCTCTGCATTCATTGCTTGAATCTAATTGAGTTCTGACTGAGAGTGCTACTGAAACAACCCAAACTATAAATTGATAAGTATATTTTTTGGCACTTCTTTCCAAAGTTCTACAGTATTCTAATTGCTTTTGCTTGATTTATATAGATCATATTTGCTGGCTTCTGAGCTGTGTTGAAAGTGTTACTTTTCTGAGTTGATTTTTCCCCCATCCTGCCCTCCCTATTGGTGTTTTCTTTTTATACTTGGTGGCTTTGCAATTAACTGCCCCTACTCTATATTTGATTTGTGACACTCCTCCCAGTCTAGTGTCTTTAGCTCATTCTACCTAATATGGAGAGAAAAAACAATGTTTTTTGCACTTTATTTATCTTCTTACTGTGTTTGTGTTTCTTCCTACTTTATTACTTATTTTGCTCTTGCTGTCTGTTCTTAAAAGTACTTCATCGCATTTATTCTGCTGCATTTGTTGCTGCTTGTTGGTAGCTGATTAAATTGCAACTGTTATTCTAAGCCTTTGGATTACGCACTTGGTCTTTAGACCAGTTGTTTCACATTAGGAAGGTTTGTGGTCTGCACGGTTGTGGCAGAACAGGAAACTTACATTCTTCTGAGTTGGGAGCTGCTGATTGAAGGCTTAGTGTCTGTTCTAAAGTGTATTAATTCTGGTTTAAACACTTGGGCTTTGGGCCAGTTTTTTTACATTAAGAAGGTGTGGTCTGCACTCTTGTGGGAGGCTGGATTCTGCCCTTCTGAGCTGGGAATTTCTGGTAACAGGCTTATTGTGCCTACTTATTTGAACTGTTTATTTCTGAAATTGGTGCACCTAGCATAGACCAGATTCAGGCCTGCTGAATCTAGCTTTGTTTGTATAACTTGAGCACTGACCTGGGCCACCTTTTTTTGGAGAAGGTTCCTCTGCACCCTAGCAGCAGGAGTGTGCAGTTAGAACTTGTCTGATTGAAGACTGCTGGAGCACGGCTCAGTTTTTGTGCTTTTTTTCTGGTTAATTGGGTTGTTGTTGTGTCTTTCGGCTTTTCCCGGTTAGGGGTCGCCACAGCGGAACTCTGGTCCACTAATGATTGGCAGTAGATTTTTACTTGCCGAGTTGTCGGCCCTAACGCACAACCTGAAGGTACGCCCATTCATGCATGTCTCCATATAGAAGACGTTCTAGCTGAGAATCGAACAGGACAACGTCTTACTGTGAGGCGACAATGCTACCTAACTTGTTTAAATCAGTTGTTCGTTTTCTATTGTTTTATATATATATATATATATATATATATATATATATATATATATATATATATATATATATATAATTGCATTATATTCATCTGCTTTTACTGTATTTGTGTTTCTTCCTACTTTATTACTAGTGGCATTGACTACAACTCTGATCTGAGATATATAACAATAAGTATCCTTTTCTGTGCATTTAAAGAGTTTTTTTGATTGTATCTGCTTTATTTTCTGAAAAAAAAAAAACCCAAAAATACTTGTTTCCCACCTTTCTAAGCTAGTATAATCCAGTTTTCAGGATAAGGGCTTTTTCAGGGCTGTGTTACAAATCTCTGTGTTTGTCCATACCTTACTTGGATAGAAGGAAGTTTCTCTGTTCACCTGTGAGAGAGGGGAGCTTTGAGCAGCCTATCTGTCCCTGGAGGAGTGGTTTCAGCCCAGAAATTAGTAGTTTATTGGCCATTTTGGGCTAATTTCTATCTCTTTCATTTCCCTGCTATAAATACCGCATTTGCCCAGTTTTGCATGCCAGGTGCGCCAACTAGCTAGGGTGTAACTATCCCCGGCTTCACAAAGTCTCCTCTTCAATTTTTCCCTTGGAACTAGACAAACTTTCAGCTTAAGCACGCAAGCCATTCATTTCTCAGCCCAGTACTTGCTCAAAACTCATAGCAAGCACTTATACACCATAGCACAAGGCCCTCCTATACTGTACAGAAGGACAAGAATCTCTATTCAACCTTACCAGCCATTCAGTAAAACAGTTCACTGTACCTATCCAGGCATGTCCAAAGGGCAGTTTCAGGCGTACTCTCCAGTCCAACTGATGAATCTGGGCAATTTGAGGCAATGTTACAACTGCCTCATGTACACAGACAACTCTCCTCCTACCACCACTAATACATACAAGAGATACAATTATACAGTCAAATGGAGGCTGAGCGCTTTCAACCCAAGGCTAGATCAGACAGTCAAGAGGAGAAGGGAAATACTTGCATCACACCACCAGTCTCACATAGTCCCATTAAACCAGCACCAGCAAAAAACACACATAAATACACAAAAACATACTCAGAGGCTCTAAATAAAAATCTGCAAAATCAACAGAGACCTCCAAAGCAGACATCCAAGCAACCTCCACCCCTCAACACAAATCATGAAACACATACTTCACAAAACCAGTGTGCCATGCAATCACAGCCCTTAAGGCAAAATAACATACCCAACATACTAGTAATAGGTGACTCTATAGTCAGGCACACTGATGTCCCACTCACTAGGCTGAATAAGGAGAAAGTTACTGTTAGCTGCCTGTCGGGTGCCAGGATCCACCACATAACACAAGCACTCAGGTCACTCCAGAACAAGTACAAATACGACTCTGTCATTGTCCATGTTGGTGTGAATGACCTGAGTTGTACCTCCCTGGACTACATGAAAAGAGACATGGAAGAGCTCTTTGATCTTGTAGCCCAGGCCGGTATGACCCTGAGTAGCATCCTGCCCTCACCAAGAATGATACCACAGTATAAAGAAAAAATTATCAATTTCAACAATTGGCTAAGTTTCTGGTATTATTCAAAGGGGATCCAGTGTCTGTCCACCTGGGATGACATGCTCAACAAGCCACGCTGCTTCGCTAGAGATGGCTTGCACCTGTCACCCTTAGGCTTTTGAATACTGGCCAAGGCTCTTGCCACCCCCATAGTGCCTTTTTTAGGCAAGGCTCAAAAGACAAACCCACTGCCATAAATAGCACAAGTAACAAAAAACTGAGGGTAATGCTACTCAATGCACTCCTCAGTATGGAGAAAATCAATATATGTGCAGTAATAGAAACCTGGTTTAAGGCTCCAGAGAGCACACCGGCACTACCAGGCTACAACTCATACCATACATTTCAGCCACAGAACCCAGACCGAAATACAAAAGGCGGGGGTGTATCCATATTCATCAAGGATACCCACACCTCCAGGTTAGTGGCACAGCACGATGCTTCAGAGATCATCCACATGCAACTAACAACAGGTAAAACTGCAATTCACATTGTAGCTTGCTACAGATCACCCACCATGTCCCAGGACCCCCATTCTGCATTTCTGGAAACACTGGGAAATATAAAGGTCCTACCAAACACCCTGATATTGGGTGATTTCAATTACCCAAACATTAATTGGGAGAACTACTCAAGTACTAACTCCCTTCCCCAACATTTCCTAGAAGTTATAAACTCAAATACCCTGGATCAAAAGGTCAACACTCCCACCAGAGGTGACAACATATTGGACCTGGTCATCACCAACATGGGCTACCGGTGCTCCACACCGGAGGTCAACCCCTCACTGGTTAGATCTGACCATAAACAAATCACTTTGGATATCCACAGTCCGCCCCCACCCCTGGACAAGGAAACCACCATGAAAAACTTTTCATAAGCAAACTTCACGTTACTTAAGACGGAGATGGAAAGTTTCAAAGCCCCCATGCTAAAGGATAACATTGTCCAAGCTGCAAAATCCTTTACTAATGCATTCTACGGGCACCTACAAGAATGCATGGATCGTGCTATCCCAAGCAAAACCAAGATTCACTCCTCTAAGAAAAGGAAACCAGTCTGGTGGACTCCTGCCATAAACAAGCTATATGATAGAAGGAGGAAACACAGAAAAGAGTAAAATCCCAAGAAGGGAGGACATCCTTGATCAGTATCAGCAAGGAACTATGATCCCTGATAAAATCATCCAAAGTGAGTTTTGAAAGAAAAATTGCCAAGCACTCCAAAGATAACCACAAGACATTCTTTAACTATGTCAAGAATCTAAGTGGCAATGCTCAGATCTGCTCAGAGTTAGTGCAGAATAGTACAAAATACACTGAACTGACCGAGATTGCCAACATCCTGGCAGACAGGTTCAGCACAAACTTCACTCCCCTCTCATCCCCAAAAGGCCCCATAACCATACCAGAAGAATGTAGAGCTCCTGAAATCACAGACATTCAGGTTAAAACAGCCCTCTCCAAAGCCAAAAACACAGCATTAATGGGACCGGATGGTGTCCCAGGCTGCATCCTACATGAGCTCAAAGACGAACCAACCCATCACCTAAACAAACTGTTCAAACTCAGCCTCTCCACAGGTTACGTACCCATAGAGTGGCGCACAGCAACGCTTATTCCGCTCCACAAAGGTGGAGCCACAACAGACCCCAGGAACTATCGCCCTATAAGCCTGACTAGCTTGGTCTGCAAGGCTATGGAGCGCATCATCATGGAACTCATTAACAGAGACATTGGGAACCCCCAAACAATGGACCCTACCCAGTTCGGCTTTGTTAGGGGCAGATCATGCCTCCTAAACCTGGTGGACTTCTTTGAGACAGTTGCCAAGGCTATAGACAAGGGAAAGCTGGTACACACAGCCTACCTAGACCTCGTAAAGGCCTTTGACACCATTCCCCATTCTGGTATTATAGACAAGCTCACCAGCCTGAACATAGACCCCTACATCACAAGATGGGTTGCTAACTGGCTCACGGACAGACCCACATGGTAAGAGTTGCAGGAGCTAGGTCTGACTCTAAACTGGTTAAAAGTGGCATTCCCCAGGGCTCAGTCCTAGGACCCCTCCTGTTCGGCATATACTTCTCAGAGGTACAGGCAAGCACAGGAGGACTATGGTTGACCAAGTTCGCAGACGACTGCAAACTAGGGACTATAATTGACTCTCCGGCTGACACAGACATCCTCCAAAAGGGTCTCACTGAGACGGACACCTGATGTCAAAATCATGGCCTCAAGCTAAATGCCAAAATGTGCATAGTCATCCCCTTTGGAAAAAGCAAAGTACCCATAAACTACCACATAGGTGGTTGTCCCCTAAATATGGAAGACGTAATAAGGGATCTGGGGACCCAAGTAGATATTAAACTCTCCTTTGATAATCACATTGCCAAAGTGGTTAGAAAACCATTCTACGTGGCATACCTTATCACAAAAGGGTTCCCATCCAGATCAAAAGAGGTCATTGTGCCCCTCTACTCATCGCACCCATCATAGAGTACAATGCCCCATTTGGGATGTACCTTACAAGACACCTGCAACAGCTGGAAAGACCACAGAAGTACCTCACCAAGAGGATCACTGGCCTCAAATAGATGCCCTATGCAGCTTGACTGAAGAAACTCCAGCTGCACTCGGTTGCATACCGCCTACTCAAAGGTGATCTCTGCCTGACATACAAGGCCATGTCCAATATGCTCCACCTAAAGAAAAGCTTATCCCCTCGAGCCACATGATCTAGGGAACTAAACCTCACCACAACAATAAATAGGATGTGCTGGAGGGATAGATTCCTGTCACAGAGACTTCCCATGCTTTGGAACAAGATTCCAATCTACATTAGGCAGAGCTCCTCGCCAACACTCTTCAAGAGAAACCTTGACGAGTGGATGGGAAACAGAAAGTTTACCCCGGGGATCACTTCAGTGGCTCTGCTGGACAGAGGCACAGGGAACTAATCTAAGGGGGCAGTGAAAGCCAACACATTCTGGCTAGGCTTATAAATGCCTTCGGGCAGATAGCCTAGTACCTACCTATGAACCTATGAGGGCTTGAAAGTTTGCCAGGTTATCACTTAATAGGAGGAGGTTAGCCTTAGAGTAGTTCCTGAATATTCCAGGTTTAGCTAGGGGTCCAGCTTTTATTTTTTACTTCAAAGGAGACCATTTTGTGGTCTGACCTTATCAGGGAAGACATTACAGTAGGGGTGTGCAGCCCTCTCCTATATTAGTGAGGACCAGATCCAGTATGGCTGCACCCCTGGTTGGTGTATTGACTATCTGGTTCAGGGAGTTTGTATTTACAAAATCCAGGAATCTCTGTGCTTGTACGTTTGTTGTCATATAGGATTCCCAGTTAATAGTGGGGTAATTAAAGTCATCTGAACTATCTGTCTCTCTGCAAACATCAGATTGATTGTCCTGCATCCTGATCTAAATCTGAACTGCTCATCTTCCATCTTACTTTCTAATAGTTTGTTTATTTATCAATCACCCTCACCAGAACTTTCATGCAGTGTGACAGGAGTTTAATTCCTCTGTACTGCCCACAGTTGTGAATGTCCCCTTTGTTCTTGTACACTGGCACAAGTATGCTTATTGTCCAGTCATCTGGGCTATGCCTTTCTCTCCATACTGCTACGAGTACCCTCAGGAGCCATTCCTCCCTTATCTCACCCAGCATCTTTATCGTAACTGCTGTGACCTCATCTGAGCCTACTGTTTTCCCTGACTTAATTTTCCTTAGTGGTGTTCGTATTTCTTCTAGGGTGGGGATCCTCCTCTTCTTTTACTGTAGGCTGAGTCTGGGGCAGAACAGCTCTTGTGGGTTTTTCTTCATTCAGAAGCTGCTGAAAGTGCTTCCTTCTATTTGCATTTAATTTCCTGTGGACTGATGAGCAAGTTGCTGCCAGCATCCCTTACAAAGACATGTCCTATGTTTATTAAATATATAAAAAAAGCTCTGTTTGAAAATTAAAAAAAAAATAATGAAGATATACATTTTTGATTTATGAAATGCCAATATTGTCAGCATACAAACAGAAGCATCCTTCTAATGTTATTAACTTCACAGAAGGTACTTCAGAGTGAAAACTCTGGATTAAGTTAGTAGCTAAGTACTAGGCTAGCTGCTGTTGGGTGTCATTTTAAGTGTAGCTAATTTCTTTTTAAAAGGTGAGAATCAAACCTGTATGTTGTGTCTGTGAGCTAAATATCTTAACCATTATGCCAAAATCCAGCTCAAGGAAATATTTAAAGGTATTTTGCATCCACATGTCTGTGTAAGGCTTTTGACAGTATAATGCCAGACTAAATAACTCTTTAGTGTGCTTAAAGATTATGGTAATCCTAAAAGATTTTGTAAATACTTAGGTAATATGGTTGGTCATTTCACAGAGGCCTAGGGTGAATATCTTTCTCAGGAGTTGAAGACAGAGGCCTATATGAATCTGTCTCCTTACAGCATTTGTTGTGCAGCCATGAGTAAGAAAAGGTATAGAGAGAAGAGATGCAGAAAGCTTCCAAAGTGGTCCCAGGTGTAATTCTCCAGTCATGTAGACACATTTTTCTGTTTTTTCAGAAAGTTGGATGAAAGTTCAGATGGGTCAGCCCACAGGAAGCTCAGTAGCCAAACCCACCCATGAACATTCCCATTAAGAGTGACTTACCCAAAATGTAGCAGATTGCTTCCGTTGCATAAAATAAACTATGTTGTTATATTTCAGATTTTTTTACTAAGCTATATTTCTGTGTTATAGTAAGCAAGCATTATACTGGAGCATTACATTGAATTTGAAATAGCAACTGGTCGATGATATATTTGTTGCAGCTTAATTATAAAAAATATGGGAGAGGGCTTTAAAGGAGTGAGATCACCCTCCAAAATATGATTATTTTCACTTTCTACTAGTGCCAGTTTTAAGGCATGGAACTGTATAATTAGCAGTGATCTAGGGGTGCTGGTGCTGCAGCTACCCCTACTCTTACAGTTATTGTTTTATATTTCTTGAAATGATTTGCTAATATTGCCCTTTTTCATAGTCAGAAAAGTCATATGTACAAGTCTGTAAACATATTCTAAGTACCAGTGGTGTTCTCTGAGAGGAAATGTTACTTGTCTTTTAATCTTTTGTGAATTCTATATTTCATTGATTTGATGCAAGGAGAACAAAACATTTTTAACACCCCTTGCCCTTATTCTGATGTACATAAGGAATGAAAGCTGATGTTTCAGGTGATCTCCATTACCACAATGCATTTCTTTTTATGAAGGCACACAACATGGTCCATGTTGCCTCCATAATCAAATGCCTGGATTACTATTATTGTCCACAACAGCATAACAGAACCTGAATGACCACTAAACTTTGAAGTTTACAGTAAGGAGTATTTTAGAAAATGTAAAATGAGTAAACTTGTGTCATTAAACTGTGATATAAATGTTTATGCAGTACATTGAAGGTACTTGTTTTAGCAAACAAATGGACAGTGTTGTAATACTGTTTTATCCACATCACATATTCTATCAAACTGCATTACCTACAGAGACAGTAAATGTGTAACAACAATCTAATGTTAACAGGCACACTGCATACTCTAAACCAGTACTTGATGAAGTGGAAATACCAATGGAAATGAAGACCACGGTTTAAAAAGTTAGCATCCCCACTTTGAAATAAAAGTAAAAACTATAAAGTATTTTTCTAAACAAAATATGCTTACAAAGCAAAACATAATTTGAGATGTGGAATAATCTGTATAAAAAAAAATTGGCTTCCTTTCTTCATTTCTCCTCAGAATTAAATAAAATAACAGATATTTACATTCTTAACAGTACCTGGTATAACAATTGTCTTCTGAATGTGAATGGGAATGATTATGGCCTCCTGAGCTTTGCTGTCTGATTCATAGTTATATGTTCACGATTCTTCAAAAATAATCTCTTGGTGGGGGCGTGGCCAAGGATGAACACAGGATAGCAGCAGATTTCTTCAGCTCCACCAATTTCATTACATTGACAGGAATTAATTACTTAAAAAATTAATTCTTGAAGTAATTTTCTTTCTAAATATGTTTGTTTTATATAGTTCTTGAACTATATCTAAAAAAGAAAGGAAATCTTAATAATATTCCTGTCAGAAATTACTTTGGAAATTTTCCTGTCAGTTTATCAGTCTGAAATGAGTTCCAGTAAGACAAATTCTCAAGACTCCAGCATCAAGAAAGAACTTCAGTCTCTGATAATTATAGTCCAGCAACTTACTGCTAAGATGGATAAAATGGATACTAAAGTAGACACTTTCATAGAAAAACTACAAAACAAATAGACTTGTTACATATGGACCTGCAACAACAGAAGATCCAGATGACAGGCATAGAAGAAGCTGTGAATGACATGGAAAATAAAATACAAGAACAGGAAATCAACATTGAGTTTCTGCTGAAACAAAATACACATTTACAAACAAAGCTGGATGACCTGGAAAATAGATCTAGGCGCAATAACATTAGGATTTTTGGACTGCCAGAAAATATTGAAGGTAACAATATTACTTCTTTTTTAACAACATGGCTCCCTAAAACTTTAGATTTACCAGAAGCATTCTCTTTTGGTATCGAAGAGCACATAGATCTATAGCTAATACTAACTCTAACAAAAACTATCCTAGATCAGTTATAGTTAGATTTCTATCATCTTTGATAAAGAGATGGTTCTTAAATCTGCTTGGGCTAAAGCTCCTGTTAAGTTTAATGAGACAACTGTGCGTTTTGACAATGACTATTCTTCCATGGTAATTGCTAAAAGAAAAGTTTTTCTTCCACTAATAAGGGACCTTAAAGAAGAACAGTTTCAAACATACCTTCTCCTTCCTCCCAAGCTTAAAATCTTCCTTCCTGATGGTCCTAAGGTCTTGATGATTTAGACTCTGCTTTACTGTTTGTCAAAGAAAAAGGATTTTGGATAAAATAGAAGAAATGGAATGGGCTAGTTCTTCATTAAAGAGATTGGCAACTGAAGCTTCCTGGAAGACTTCAGAGAAGAAGAAGAGACTAAAAACAAATGATTTGTTATATGTTTTTTTCTCTCTCATCATTTTAGTTCATTATTAATCTTGTTGAATATAGTTACTGCATTTCCAGAAAGCCACAAATATTTTGGAAAAGATTTAATCAAAGTTATTCTCTATGTGCAAAGAAATGTTTTGTTTCATAACCAGTCAAAATGCCTGAGGATTTAATGGCAGGCTGTGACTCGATTTGTTTTTCTTTCTGAAAAAGTAAGGTTAGTAATTTGATACATTTTTATCTTTACCTTTTTTTTTCCTTCTTCTTTTATTATTTTCTTTGTTTAAACAATGACATTCTATTTAGATTATGTAGTGGGTAAAGGGTGGGGAGGGCAGGAGAGAACAGTAATGAAAATATCATTAATAGAATAATAACATATTTATTTCTTGTAAAAGTTTATAAGTTCTTCAAATGCTATTTCTAATTATACTTTCTTGATTATACTGCTTATGCTTGTTTGTAAATAATCTGTCATGCTTTAACTAATAATAATCAGAACTAAATAAGAGTAAATAATATGTTTTATTTTTAACTCTATTAATATAAACAGTAAGTAACATTCCATTGTATATACTTCTTACAGCTTTCTCT